>NC_091139.1:33561121-33864621 GCF_041381155.1 Argopecten irradians
GGACCATGGAACGAAATCGTAATAAGACTGTAGCACGCAATCATGCACGCGCTCACGTGCTCCGTGCCTCAAATCTCGACTGATGGTAACACCAAACGACCGTTGAACGGCCGGGGAATGCCTCGACAAATCTATAGACTTTACGACAAATTATGATCGTCTTCGGTCGTAAACACAGCTTTATCATTACTGCGTTAACGTATATCTCCTTTCGTGCCAAACACCAATATCCCTTTTCCTTATCCCCAGAGTTGATACACAAATAGATTATTTGCTACTTAAGGATGTGTGATATCGTGTATCTCAAATGTATTTTATCACTGTGCCTTTTTGAACTGCAATGTATGGACTGGATGTTGGATATCAATGACGTAACAGTAATCTTTCCCGGAAACATGGTATCACGACGCTGTTGACAAAAATATTTATTTAAAGCTTTCATATAAATCATTACAGCTTATTTCTTAATCCCATTGTTTACTGTTTACACGAACGTGTAAACATAAATGACGTTTCTAATAGCGTCATCAATTAATGAATAGTGTTAAAGGCAAATTTCACGTTTTGCTGAAAAATATTTTTTGTTTATTATTCAAATAAAGTATCCCTGAACAAAACAACACCCTTGTTTACGCCATATGTTTTAACCAGTTAGGTATGAAATTCATTTTCTGGAATGTTATTGTACTTGCTGCAAGGAATATTGAACAAATACCAATCCAAATTGTTTCGCTTTCCTTCATCATATGTACTTACTATGTACTTTATTGTGCTGAAACAGAATGAACATATCTGTTAGTGCGCTGCACATTGCTGCCATGCACAGTCGCGAAAACGTCTGTTCTGGTAACTCATTATACTTAAAACACTCCCTCCATGTGTGTTGTGTGGTTTTCCAACATAAGTTAATTAATTGATTTCTTGATTTGTATGTTTAGCCATTGTTGTTTGCTGAACTAAATCTAGCCGCATCCTCACCTGTTTCCTGCCTATTGTCACAGTTGAATGGCAAGGCGTTGGTTTCTGACGTTAACGTATGGCTGTAATGACAGGTAGTATAAGAAAATATGGGGAAACATTAAAAATAACCGCATTTTAATCAACTAATTTTAATATGAGTAATAAAATTAATAATGATATATTTGACTACCTATATCTTAAATTACTACTGATTTGATGATTCATCGATGTCACTTGTAAATGCATGTCAAAACCAGGAAATTTTTGTTCCATAAAATACCGGATTGGTAGATTTTAATGTTATTAGGCCTAGTATTGGACTTTTGAAAAAGCAAGGTCATGTTTAGTGCTTATTGGGTTAAGCAGGTCATATTACTGCTTATTGAAACACGTGACTTATTTTGGTGTATACCAAGGACGTGGCATCTTTTAAGAGGGGATTATTAGCGATACATTGTCATAATTCAAGGCTTTTTAGGAATCAAGCTATTATTTAAGGTGTAATGAGTGCATGATACTTTTGTCCTATCGATAATTTAGAACACAAAGGTAACCGAGGGTAACAGACCATCTTTCGGGTAGGGAATGGGGGACGTTCTCAGGTTTTGTGAAAAAGGTTGAACTTATGACTACTAGCTTTAGATATATAGGGTGTGCGAGACATCAGCAACAGGCTATAGTGAAGGTGTGGACTAGGACTTACCTGTTGCCTAGACTTGCCTGTTGCCTAGACTTACCTGTTGCCTAGACTTGCCTGTCTCACAATTGATAAAGTAACAACAGGAAATAATTCCTTTTGTTGAGGATAATTGTTGTAACTTTGCTTGTTAATAGACCGGAAGGTGTATACTTTAATTTCGATTTATATTCGTCAAAGTCAACATGGCTTCTCAGAAAGAAAATCAATACCCTGATAAAGCGATAGTTAACAGAGATATGGCCGCCCAGTGTTTATATAGCGCTAGCCATTGCGGTATGGAACATTAATAGGTTAACTCAATTATGAAGCTAGGAAATAAATCCGGGTGTTTATAAACGACATAATTAGTTCACGTTTTATGCTGATCGAACTGATAAAATAGTTATATTGTCTTTTATGTTACCTACTTGGTTCGTATCGATTGTCTTGTAGAGTAGTATATCTACGATTTTCCCAGTACCGTTGTCATTATTGTGTGGGTTGAATATGAAATATGATGTTTTTATTGAAAACTTCATTACTGATTTATTAATTGTCAATAGAATCCCCATGACTAAAATGAATGATGTAGTAGCAAAATTATTAAATAATAAATACTTTTTGGGGGAAATGAAATAGATGACTATTAAAAATGTTATAGTTATCATCAATTTGCATGCACCTCATTGTTGCTTGTAACAATATGGAGCAACAGTTTCCAATTCTCCTTCATAGGCATGCCAACAACATTTGCATCGGTCATGACGTCATATCCGCCTTTATGTGGCGGTAGACAGACGTTTTTGCCTTTAGGGAAATCATGACTGTATGAGGGATACAACAAATTGCCTATTATTCGAATAATATGAAATAAGCGTTAATATAAAGGGTAAAATCCATTCATCGTATATGTATTTTGGGCTCAGATAATGGATCACTTTGTGTTTCAAGTGTAATGAAAAATACTGTGGGTGTTTAAGATTGTTAAAGGTGACGTTGAAGGTAAGATTAACAAGACAAAGCAGAAATGAAGTTAAAAATCCAAATATGAAATCTCGCGAGATTTTCTGGTTGCCCACACCTCGACGTAAAGCCCGCCAACATCAGACGGTGGGCTGTTCATATTGCGTCTAAGGCCCGACGTCTATCTGTCTGCCCTGCATTGTTACCACTATATTTATCATAAAAAAGTAATAAATGTTTATTAGGAATTCATCCCTTGTCGTTGTGTTTATTCAATTTTTAAAGTGATCATATAATAAAGCGGCTGACAAGTAGTTATTCTGAATTTTCCAAATATCTCTTGTCCTTAACTGTTGACCTTAGAGAACGGGACAAAGAAAGAAATGATAAAGAAAAAGTAATACGAAATTAATGCTTTATGACTGTAAATGACGTCATTACTTCCATATGTTCTAATTCTTAATCACGGCTTCATAGTTCCAACACTTGCGGCCAATATGGTAAATATCATTCCCAAATACATTTGTGCGTTTTGTTTCCCAAGGTTCAATGAAATGCAGCTAGAAAGTTATTACATGACTACAATTTTCATTCACGAACGGTTCTGTCAGACTTTCCATAGATTGTCTGTCATAAATATTTGCACTCTGTTAGTGTATTCGCTTCGAAATTACAATAGTATTTAGAAACGTAATATGTTAGTGGGGAATTGCAGTAATACATGTATAGAATCTGTCACTACCATAGTGCGTCCATGATGTTCGTGCGCCGAACTGGAACAAGAAGGCTTTTTATTATTGTTATCTACAGTTTTATTTCCATTATAACGACCCCACTATCTCACAGAATCCATTGCTTTCTTCACAACCCACAGGAAAGCCTCGTTTGAATCGTCTAGTCTCTCCGAGGATTCTGCGCGATAGATATTTTCAGGACCAGTGGAAAGCACTGACTCTGTGTGCTGGAGATTAAATTGCATTGCGTACAGAACAAACACAATCAGAAAGCTCTCTGTATCAGTAATCTCCACAAGCCACTATCTACTATGTACACATGCCAGCGCCGACTGATTTACACAAAAACATGAAAGCATATCGTTATGAAGTGCATATCCCATTTACCTTGCTTCTGAATCATCTGATGGAATCACCCACCAACTCATTATTATTAGGCCGTTTGTTTTTCTGAAATCATGAAAGAAAACAACCGACGGTAGGATGTTGAACAATTGATTTCTTTATATTTATACTGATGTTCATAACTCTCTATGATAAGGTAACATTGAGGTGTAATAATTCTGGAATGTAGAATGTAAAATGATAATGTATGGAGTGTCTGTATGATAACTTGTAAATGTTTGTAACGTGCATCATTACACATGTTGGTCTGTGTACCTTGTTGTTAAAGTAAGCACCAGGATGTATTGTATGTGACATCCTTCTATTGTAACAGGCACTCTGAAAACTTGTGTCATGTTTAATCAGTAATCGGTTTTTTTATGAAAATGCCAATAAAAACGCTATGTATGATACGGCTTGGTCCGGAACTTCACACCCGGCCTCCTAGTCCTTGTTATATTTACATAACAACTACAACTTCGTCGTTATATAAATTCCTACCAATACCATCCATTACATGCTTCTGCACGTCCATCCATTATATGCATCTGGACACCACATGTAGTTTTCATATCTCTCTATAAATGACATCCTATCGGTAGACCGTCAGAGCTGTATATGTTGCTGGTGCAATGAACAAAGAGTTCAACAAACAATAGATTCAGATATGATGTATTGTTTTGTTCAATGATTAGATAACGTCATATTTTTATGGACTGCCTCCCCTTTATGAAATGTACGAATGTTTTGGAAGGCTGCGGCATACTCGTTTTGTGTCTCCTTGTTATAGTGGAATTCTTGCCAATTTTATATACTCACTGAAGTATGCCTCGGAATGCATTTGAACAACGTACCCTGCGGTCACATTATACTCACAAATGGCATACCAGTCATCCCACTCCTTACGTGAGTGAGTGCCATGCAATATTATATATTGCCCTTCGTAGCCTACCATCATCAGATGGTGGGCCATTGAAATCGCTTTTTGTCCATGGTTCGTGGTCCGTCCGTCTGTTAACAATTCTTGTTATCGCTATTTCTCAGAAAGTTTTGAAGGGATCATTCTCACATTTCATATGTAGGTTCCCCTAAAGCCCTAGATGTGCATATTTTGTTTTGGGATTGATCGGTCAACAAGATGGTTGCCTGGTCAACAAGATAGCCGCCAGGCAACCATCTTGGATTTTGATCGTTTACATTTGTTATCGCTATTTCTCAAAAAAAAAAATGAAAGGATCGTTCTCAAATTTCATATGTATGTTCCCCTAGGGCCCTTGCTTTTTATATTGCATTTTGGGACCGACTGGTCGACAAGATGGCTGACAGGTCGCCATCTTGTATTTTGGTAGTTGAAGTTTGTTACCGCTATTTCTCAGAAAGTACTGAAGCGATCTGTCTCAAATTTTATATGTAGTATGTTTGAAAAAGTTTGAAAAACAGAGAAAAGATCCCTCTTTCCATTGTCAAACATATATCATTCTTTGGTGGGCGCCAAGATTCCTCTGAGATCTCTTGTTTATCAATAATATATCATAGATGTCTCGGCCAAATAACAGAACCCACAGTCTTGTTGAATGGATTTTTTTCTGTTCGGTTGTCTCCACACCTTAGATAGTTGAGATTGTGGTTTTACCTGGTAGCATGACTGTATACGGTGTCGATGAAGACGAGCCTGCGTAGTTCATTTCTATAAGTGTTATATGTCTTCATGTTTTCACTGCTAGCATTTTATGTTTGGGGTTCAATTTAGGGAGAAAGTCGTGTCTTTCACACATGCCATTTTTTGACGTTCGTTCATTTTATAAAGAAATTGATATCGGGTCCTTTTATGATTTTGGAGTGAGGAGACTTTTGTAATCAATGTACTGCGACAGGATGGATTCCCGATGGATATCTAAGGTAGTCTAGTTCACTAAGGTAATACTATAAAGTCGAAAATATTTTTTAGTTACAGCAAATTTACCGCAACTGTTTGAAGATGCATATTTGCACATTCTGTACTAGTGAGGTCAACATTACATGACATTAGCTGTTGAAACGAAGACAAAGCAAACACTATTATTGCTAATGTACCGTCAAATGTCTGCTTTGTTTACAATAAATTTTCATAGCTGACTGTATACATCAAATTGACTTATTATATAAAAGAAAAACGTAAAAGGCAGAGGCCAGTTCACAAAAATAGGGTTTGCAATAAAACCATTGTTGCGGATATAAGCACATCATACATAGTCTTACATCCCTTTTACGTGTGTAAAATCATTAAAAGCGTCAAAAGACAAAAAAATCCTCTTACTGTATTCTCATTTTTCAAGGTTAGGCAAATACGGTATTTGGTCTCTCACCCAGACAACGTTATACAGAAATGATATTTATTTTCAGAAAATCTTTCCTCTAAGGGTTATATGGAATTGTGGAGATGGCCATGTGCATGTATAAACGTAATCAAATTTGATGTTTACGACCGTTCACGTCAATCCCCATCCAATTCTTGATACATATTCGAACGTGTATGCGATATATCTCTGCCGTGATTTGTCCCGGGTTCCTACAAGACGAAATACCAGACTGTTGCCGCCTCTCATTAGACAGCACCGCTCCGAAAGCCTTGTCAACCATTAGCCTCGACATCACTGGTGTTCGTGCCGAGAGAAAATTGATAATCTCCAAGTTGCTGGATATAGCTGCTAAGATTGAGCCTGAACTGATATATATACTGAATGCATACACGAGTGAGAAAATTGGTAATTGTATTTGATTCGAGAGGTGAGCAAGCACACCAGGCGCCAGTGAAATGCTAGGCGGTTGGATAAGAACATATGATTAGGTTGTATGCTGTGTTAGAAAAAAGACATCGAACAATTGGCGTTTCCATAGAAACAAAGAAATATGGCCGTTTGCGTCCGACAATAGGAATATAATCAATAAGAGGAAATGACGTTAAATGATGCTATATATACCAAGTCACAACACTAATGGTATATCGCCTGGTCCCCTCCAGACAACTGTCTTCGCCTTCTATGTAGCGTTATAGATTGACGCGTAGGTCGCCGATCATTTGTAATGGCGCTGACAGATCACTTCCACATGTTGACGCGTATAGCTCCGCGACAAAAAATAGGTCATTCAACAAGTGGTCAGAGATGTTAACAGCTATCTTGCTCTCAGAAGAAAGTCATTTTAAGTAATCGCTGTCGTGGTTACGGAGAAAATTTGAAGTTTGTTTTGGAAAACACAGACGTCAATAAAAGATGGACAGTGATCAAGCCTATATGTTACCATGGGAGAAATCTTATTGTTACAAATAAAGCTAATTCCGAACGATTATCCTTAAGTCATATACAATGATACCTCAAACAACTGGCACTGATTAGCCGAAAGTAATAAAAATAAAACAAAAACAAAAAGCGTGTAAATCTACTTCTTATACGTATTGTACTTTATTTTAACTACAAAGACTTAAATTGCTAATATTGTCATTTGGTCTTTTTTGTCAAACACTCATTAAATTGTAAATCATCACACATTCATGTTAACAAAAGAAGGATATTGCCCCCATCCCCAAACCTATTAACATTTTTTAAATGTATATTTTGATGAAAACCGGATAAATTTGATTGCGCGCTGTTTGTCCTGGTTATATAATAAACACAAGAATGGTTCCAACAAGCGGGAAATGTATTCGGTAATAAAAATGTAAAGGATTTTCCAACTCACACAATTACCTCTTGTTTTTGTTCTGACTTACACATGCTGATGACACGAAAAAGTTCCGTAACTAGTGCAGAGAGGTGAGGTGATTTTTTTGAATAGATGTAAGTTTAGGGTGAGGTACCGGCGTGTGGGTTTGACGTGTTAATCGGATGTCGTCTGCGGGTGGCACATATATCTCAGAATACCTACATATATATAACTAGGTTGGTATGACCTAGATAGCTCAGATGATTGACAGAGAAGATTTTGCATGCTTGACTTGATGAAAAGAGATCACGTGATCTGAAAAAGTCATATAATTAACTTAAAGGTCAAATGGCTGTGTTAGAAAATATATATGATTAATGCCGATAGAACATGCTTCTGTAATGGAGAAAAGTCACGTGACCTTGACATAGAACGGTTAGGTGTATACGACAGCGAGACGTTTAAAGACGGGCGGAGAAGTCACATGTTTGAAGTAGAGATCACAAAGCATGCAGACAAGTCATCTTATAGTGATGTAATGTCGAGTCGGCGACCTGCCATGAAACACCTAGTTGTAGCGCGAGACCTTCCAATATTAAACATGTGCTGAAAATCTGCCGTTGCCATGGTTCTTTAGAAAATGTTCAAATAACATCAAATTAGTTGGCAGTAGTTTGTCGCAAGAAAAGCACTAAGTTCACGCGAGTTCGACTAATTATGGAGCAGCAATACCGGCCTTTCTACACACGCTTGTGTGAATCTGCCGGTAAAACAATTAGCAACATAGCCGCACAGACATTTATCATCCACACATCTCTGTAAATATTGACGGGATAGTTTAACTCTTTAATCCTCGAGATTTCCATCATCCTCCGTATTGTAGGACTTCTGATTCACCCTTATTAATTGTATTGAAGGATCCCATGGCCCTAATACATGTGTCGGATTGAAAAACCTCTGACCCTTTTACATTCGTTGCATTCTAAGCCTCATAGCATGTTGACAATGGCTAGACCTTTATGCGCTTAAGCCTCCATATCTTCGTAATTGTAAGACCTTGGCCCACCTAATTCGCTAAATTTGGTATTGTCCACTCCGCGGAGCTTGAGATAATGATTCATAATTCTTAGAAATATACGTGATTTCCTCTCAATTAACTATCAGGCATTCTTGAATCAGGATAAATATGTGCTTCCACAATCCACATGTTAGATATTCTCCTATAGAAATAGGTTCTTTGGACAAGAAGAAAACGTTAAACAGATTATTGAACACAATCAGAGGAGATAAGCTGCAGGTTTACACTGACTGCTGTAGATGTCGACCTGATTTGTTATTTATGTACAATTTTGCTGTCCTGAGGAGTACATAGTTGAAATCTTCATGTCATTCTTGAAGCGAATGGAGAGCAAACTTTGTTTTATTTTAAAAACGTCATCAGCAAACGCCGGGGTTTGAAAACATGTAAAGCGAAAATTAGAACCACGTGTGCATATAAAACCCGACTTCAACGATGAAAACTGTTTAGATTAGAACTTGGCCACCGACCAGTACCTGAAATGGTGGCCAGCACAATACCATGGCGGTTGATATATTTTCAAAACAAGGCATCTCCACTAAGCAACGAAATCCTGCTAGCCAGTCATTGTTGATTTCTCATTATATCCTTTTAATGAAATAACGTCATCCATACCATACTAAATTCTTTTTCTGTTGCCCTTCTTGCACAAAATCCAAAATCGAATCGAACCATAAGTATCCTTCTCCATACGAACTTTCTGCTTGATTTATAGATTTATAGCGCTTCAGGTTGTGACATTGAGTTAAGCGTTCGTCCTTCTGCTGAATGCTTTAGTATATGTCTCCTCGAATTCACATACACCACATATAGGGGAAGTCGTCCAAAGATAATCTTAGTTGTTGATAGGATGATAAGATAATTAAAAGTTGTTGATAGGACGATAAGATAATTAAATTAGAAAATAAAAACTACTGTAAATAATGTTTCCTGTGTCATATTATCCATATATAGTCGTTATAGAAGTATGATATATGAATACTGCATGGTTCGCGGAGAACCCATACCAATTCGCAAAATTTAATACCTCACGAATTTTATCAATACCATAGTCTTACGTATTATAGTCCGTCGCATGAAGGACGGTTTCAAAGGCTACTGAGGTAATTCGCAATAATAAACCATCGCCAATAAGTTCCAAACTGCGAAATTAAAAACTCAAGAGAGGCATCAACTACACAGTTGTATAGGGAGTAATGTAAGAAGCAAGAACGGAAGGATAAATACAAATGTTCGCACATGCCGAAAAGGGTTTGCTAATGTTGTTCGTAGCCTCAGTTGTGTATAATGATATAATGCTCATGCATTTTGTTAACTCTAAAATCATGACATTAATACGGAATATTTCCCTTACTAACATTTAAAATATAAACAATCGAACAAATTAACAATTTTAATATGTGAATTTCATCATATCCTATTTCAGCTTCACCTAAACCGTAATACCGCAAAAAGACGTTCATCTTGGAAATTTTCCCAATGCATGCTTGTATAATTGGCACTCTAATTGACAAGACATACCGAAACCTTGAGATGTATTTAACCTTTATCTAACAGCTTATGATGTAAACGGATGTAAATCTTGCAGTGCACACTTCATCTAGCAATACATGTATCTTGATAACGCAATATGGTTGTGGTAGAAAACGGCTTTGATATCACCTAGCACATCATGGAATTAAGTTTGGCCCCTTGCGATATAAAAGGGTCGATGGATAATGAAAATAGTTCTTTTCGTCATAATGTGGTTGCTTAGTGAAGAAAACTGCATATACATATATCGAATCATAATGGCTTGAAGGTTGCAAGTCCATCTGATCAAGGTATTATTTTCTACTATTTATGATGGGTCTCCGCTTACGGAGAACGGCGTGTAAATTATTGCTTTGTTTTAAGGTATACTAGGTTTCATAGTGCTGTTATGTCAGACAAAAAATATATGCTAATACATACCTATTGCATCGCATTTGCTATAACAGCTAGATAATGCATATGTGTGCATCTTGGTGTAAAAAAGAGCAGCCTACATGTCGAAATGTGAAGGTCAGATATTTTGGCTGTGCAGCAGTTAGATACATTCTGTCTTAATTATGTCAGTGTGACAAATAGAAGGGCTATTTCAGCTTCACCTAAACCGTAATACCACAAAAAGACGTTCATCTTGGAAACTATCCCAATGCATGCTTATATAATTGGCACTCTAATTGACAAGACATACCGAAACCTTGAGATGTATTTAACTTTTATCCAACAGCTTATGATGTAAACGGATGTAAATCTTGCAGTGCACACTTCATCTAGCAATACATGTATCTTGATAACGCAATATGGTTGTGGTAGAAAACGGCTTTGATATCACCTAGCACATCATGGAATTAAGTTTGGCCCCTTGCGATATAAAAGGGTCGATGGATAATGAAAATAGTTCTTTTCGTCATAATGTGGTTGCTTAGTGAAGAAAACTGCATATACATATATCGAATCATAATGGCTTGAAGGTTGCAAGTCCATCTGATCAAGGTATTATTTTCTACTATTTATGATGGGTCTCCGCTTACGGAGAACGGCGTGTAAATTATTGCTTTGTTTTAAGGTATACTAGGTTTCATAGTGCTGTTATGTCAGACAAAAAATATATGCTAATACATACCTATTGCATCGCATTTGCTATAACAGCTAGATAATGCATATGTGTGCATCTTGGTGTAAAAAAGAGCAGCCTACATGTCGAAATGTGAAGGTCAGATATTTTGGCTGTGCAGCAGTTAGATACATTCTGTCTTAATTATGTCAGTGTGACAAATAGAAGGGCTGTTTCAGCTATAGAAGGTGGAGGAGGGGGTTGGCACGCGACTAGGGTGAGTGTGCAGGTAGCGGAGTATGACACACAAATGTCTAGGGCGAATGTGTATACGGTGAAGGGTAATTCGCAACCTGTGTGAGTGACACTCTCGTACATGCCGTCGTATAGGAGTGTTGCCATAAATGTCAACATCCTTTGGTATTTCTGTCTTGATAGATGTTAGCCGCAGGACAAGATAATTACATACATTATGGACTAGCAGATATTGATTAACATAAATAGAAAAATACCTGTTATTTTTGCAAGTCAATTACTTTTTTGTATTTCGTGTTTTCCGCTCAGAAAACAAAAATTATATTGGGGTAAATTTCATTATCTGGCGGTTTTGTTAGACTTATCCTACTATTAACAGCTTGGGCTATCCATGAGCAGTCTGTGGATGTCTGTATGTTTTGGAAGGCTGCGGTATGTTCGTGGTGTGTCCGAAGTAGGGATCCGTACAGCTCATCTGTGTCTTATTTTTTTATATAGATCATTTTTGCAATGACGTCAGTGATCCACAAAATTGCAAAAATATCAAGGCTGCAGTTTATTCGTGTTGTGTCTTCTGTCGATATACTTATAGTTCATCTGTTTCTGATAATTTAATAGATCATTTTGTTGGAATCACGACAATGTTCCACAAAATCACAAACAGGAAATGCAATCATCCACAGGAAAATGATCGAATCGGTTATACATTATGTAGAAAGTAAGTCATCTGCTTGACTAGAAGTGTGTGCGAGATCTCTACCTGCTATTTGATGGATGTCTAAATCTGAAGCTTCAGAACAAAACGGAACCTGTGTTGTTCTTCAGCTATCCGATGTGTGTGCGTGAGAGGGAAAGGAGTATAAGTCTATATCTGACGTCTGGGCGTGAGCTCAACATCAGACGAAAGAACATTTGTGTTATGTACTTGAATGTGACAACCACACGCGAGCCTTCATTCTAAATGTCGTTCCTATACATGTACATCTATCCTGATCATCTGCTAACAGTTCCCACCGTACCTGCACGCTAAATGTTACCACAATGCAATTGGATTTCTATTCATAACATATCATATAATGCATTCAACTTATTATATGTCATTTTCTCCTTTTTATGTTCATTTGACATTTATTGGTGGCAAACAGGAAAACATTTTAGGAAATAGAGAATAAATTACAGCACCACGTACATAACATCCGAAGGTAAATGTGTGGATCAATGGGAGATTCCGTTAGATTCATACAAAATTATAACATCCATTTTTCTTTTAAGTATTCAACAATAACTCATAAAGAACACGGCGCGATGACCCAGTGGTTAAGACATCTTGACATATTGTCACAAGTCCTCCACTTCTGGGTCGCGATTTAGAAACCTATATTGGGCAGTGGCTAGTCGCTGGACGATTGTTTTACTCCGGGTACTTCAGCTTTTTTTACCTGTAAATCCTGCAGGTATTTTTAGGATGTTAACCAAACAAAACAAACCACTCTCAAAGAACAAGTTCTGTGATAGAAGATTTTGTGGACGATGCAGCGCTATCTAAGCTATCTCCTGGATATATAGTACATCTAATGTATATACCTAGACCATCCCGTAACCATGTAGTTTACACTTGATGGACCCGTCTGATGTAACAGGTCTATGTTACGTATTTATATTGATATCTGTTCTATGTTACATAGTTACCCAGCTAGGCGACATTTATACCGAATGGATAGCTTAATGGGCTAATCCAAAATCATATAAAGGGCTGGTAAGGAGTTTTTGCAGATATCTTTGTCAACCCCTGAATTGCATCTTGTACAGTAAAATGAATAGCATGTGAAATTTTGACAATATCTTTTGAAAGCAAAGGCTTTAATTATGTCATGTGGCTAAGTTAGTTCTATATGTAGTTTACACATTAAAGAGACGATTGCTTTTTAAATTGAGGGTGGAACATTGGCAAAATGTACAATATCAAAAATTATATGATAAGCGTGGCCAGATATTCGTATGAGAAAGGCCGAGCGCATTTAAATTTAATCAAATAGTATTTCAAGGATTGCATCATCTGTCAACATTTTACTTAGGTTGATATAACAATGTATCGACTTAATTAAAAACGCTATATTTGTATAATATATCGAAAAATTAAAAACGCTATATTTGTATAATATATCGAAAAATTACTGCATTTTTTTTTTAAATGTTGTAGCTTTTCCTAGTTTGATCCGGTTAGATGGCCGCTGTTTATAAACTGAAATGTCACTGAAGCTAAAGGTGCCGAACGACCCAAAGTAATACGTCCCGTATGGGTATCCATTCTACAACCATCTGACCCGCAGTAATTTTGGCGTGCTACATAACCATAAATACTACCACAATGACCCGAAGAAGATAGTTATGGAAGCCAAGGGGAATACAAATTATGCTAAGCACCTGAAATTGACTACAAATCCCCCTTAGGACCGACAGTAATCGCCTAATTAGGACAATAAGAAAAATCTGGCGGTGAATCAGCTTGGCCATAAAGGGAAACTTTCCGACCGTTACTCGTTTTGTTTTATTCCGTAATTGGACAGTAAAATAAAATCGGATACTCATTGTTATGGGCGAGACTCGCACAAAACTACCACCTTTACCATTATATGAGGAATGTCTGAATATAAATGACCGCATTTTTCATAACCTTTATTTTTTGAAGCCTATGGTATTCTCTGCAAAACATCATCAATATGATTTGTTTATTTAGATCAGAGAAACGTAATATTGCTAGTAGGAAGGCGGTAACTTTTTTTCGTTTATTCATCATTACCTCTACCAATTTGTTTTGCAGACTACAGAAGAAATTTGTTGGGATAAATTAAGCCAGGTATGGTAAGCGTGTGAGTTTCTATAAATAGAATTAATACCTTTCATAGAAACATTAAATATAACAGATTCTCAAACTTGCCTTGGTTCGTTAATGAAAAAGGAAAGATGCCACACACAAAATAAAACGATCTGTATATTAATGCTTAAATGTTTTTTTTTTTCCTCTAAACCATTAAAATGTAATACATATATCAGTTATAATGCAACATGTACACAAGGCAATGTTGGGATTCTAAGTGTATAATGCTGAACGTCAAATTAACATGCCGCAAATATCACTGGCGAATGTGCTTGCGTCATAGATTAGTTAAGGGGAACAACTCCAGATAATCGTACCTAGGTGAAAAATAATTCTATGTTATGCCTTTTGGATATTTTAATACGTGTGAATAAGTGTTGTCCCAATGATCGATTATAATCGATGTCTAATCGAAAAGACAACCAATTTCGATTAGTCGATTATGATATATCAACATCGATGATCGGTATCAAAACAGGATGTGGGAATTCTACTTTCATTTTCCCTTATAGAGTACAGAGTTATACCATTTTTCTCTTTAGCAATGGCTTCTTACCAAACCTGCTGTTAAAACAAATATGATACCAAATAAACATTATAAGCCTAATTAGTTCATCAATAAAGATTTTTACATTGACTTGAGTCAATCTGATAATAAAGTAGGATACGAAACTATGCAGAATAAAGCCAGTACGAATACAGAATACCTTCATGGCAGCCATCAATATCGTGAAGCTTTTCATTTCATATAGGCCTACATTAATATTCTTTAACTGATATTGAATTTTAAAAGTAAACGTTATCAAAGTTTGTAAATTGTCAAGAATTTTGTTAATAGTTCTTTTATCGGTTAACATCATAAGCAACTGAAAACATGAAAAGTTTTTTTTTAAACTACAGAAACTGTTAATGGGTATGTCCAAATATGAAATTTTGAGTGTGATATCAATAAAATTTATGACATTGTTAAAAAAACTAACATTTATCGAAAATCATGTAACAAAAGAGTAACCGATGAATAATGAAAAAACGATCGGTTGACACCAACCGATTTTAACCGATCATCGATGATGAAATCTTAACCGATTCCTAACACTAGTGTGTATTATGTCTCTTAGTTAATGTGAAATCGCAATTTCTCGGAGATTTTTTTTCTGCGCTCTTCGGAAGCATATTGATAATATCCGAAGATTGTCGAATATTTCCCCCGAGATGTTGTTATTACGTGAAAAACGCCCATAGGTTTAATTTAATACTGTATTCAATGTATTTATGTAATTTGCATGATTTGTAAATGCCCAAAAAAAAAATAATAAAACTGCAAATTCCTTTACCTAATACAGTCAAAAATTGCACGTCGGTTGAATTTCCGAAAAATACTGAATTTTATCGAGGAGACCCGTGTAAATTTTCTTCGAACTTTGTCTTGAAAATATATATATCTTCCAAATACTTCGCTTTCTTAAAAACTTCTTCAAAAGTATTTCATGCCAAAGAATCGTAATGTTTCTCAAAGTGAAATTTTGTTCGCTTGTTGTCGACCATTGAAACATAGATAGAATCCATTATTTCATAGCTTATGTTCCTGACAATTATCCACCAACTAACCAATCTGGAGGATAATATAGACGCATGCTTAACGTACCAGTTTGCAGCTAGAATAGTCTAACCTGTTAATGTATTGATATGATTGAATGCCACAAATAATTAAGTGCTTTAGTTCAGTAATATAAATAATAATGTTAGGGTTAATCATTATCATGAAGAATATTCAAATTCTAATGTCTGTGAAAGTCTAATGTTATATATAGGACACGTTTTCCCGCAGAGCTTTGGATGTTGATTTAACAGTCAATGTGAAACAGCGTTACAAACAACAAATGGAGTTGCTTTTCCCGCCGATGTAATTCCCGCCACACTGTCATACTTGCATGACGAAATATCTTGACAATGCATCTCTCTCAAAAAATATTAGAAAAACCCTGTATAGGCTTAGTCTATTGTTTGATCCTTTTCATATTTTATACAAATATGAAATAAAAATTGCTGAAATTGAAAGAATATTAGAGAGCATCGACATTTTATGTGAAAAAGTATAAGAAGAAAAACTGGTGTCCAATAAAAGTATGGCATTTATTGTTTACTGATATGTTAAGTAAATAAAGTGCAATATGAACAATTTAACCCTGGCACTACAGGGTTGGTACATCGACAGTAATTTATGCAAATGCTAAGCGATGTCTTTCAAATGGTATATTAACTGTTTATGTATATCAAAATTATATGGTTTGATAAATGTGTATTTACCAATCAGACCGTTCGGCCTAAATTGACAGTGAAACAAAAGTAAAGGTCATTACAAAACACTGTTGAAACTTGCCGGACACATACTAACGATGAAAGGGGCTGTATGGATGTACAAACCAAGTTCCGACTGTTGTTGATGTGTAAAAAATGGTATCTGTGGACATTGTTTGCCCTAGCGCCGACATTTAACAAAATACTACCTACTGTAAATAAGATCAAATTGAGCAGAAGACAGAATGTCAGATTATCCAAAAATGATAAAGAGCGATTATTGCTAACACAAATTTATTTGAAACATTAAAGTTTTATTACAGAAAATTATGTAAATTAATTTTTTCTACCGCTATATGAACTATTTCGTCGTAATTCATTCAATCCATCGCCGTATTTCGTCATAATCCATAAAATGTATAGCCGTATCAACCCGAATAAACGTCACGAAAAAACACACATAACGATGTCGACCAACGAACGTTCTCTAATCTACCATAATGTTCCAATCTCAAAAGTGAGGTATTGAACTCTAATCTACCAGAATGTTCCTATCTCAAAAGTGAGTTAACGAACTAAAGATGCTTATTTTCCACGAGCTTTGTATAAAGAGTAAATTCATTTGATTTCGAGAGTGAATTCACTCATATACCAATATGATGCATTTGTACGTCTTCATTAACATATCCATAACTTTAATCTTGTATAATCTCAGATATTATTTTCAGCAAATTGTAACTAACACTTAGTTTTATCATAGATAGAGATGAAATGCTAATGATCATATCAAACTTTTCTAGTATCTTTGCGCAGAACATTCAGTATATCATCATAATTGCAAACTCATATTATTGCATATCACATAGTAACCTACCTTGCGGATATGTATATGTTATGACGTCATTATTTAGTCAGCGAAATTTGAGTGACGTCACGCTCCCAAACACATGCCGTCGTAGTCAATACCTACCTGCAAGGACAGGTAACTCTTTAATATGTAAATAAAGAGTTCGCACTATTACATTCTGTCATCTCTAACACTACTTCTAAAATCCATAATATATAGTATTTATTATATTACCACCCATTACTAGCATGATTCTTTTCTGTAATCATTGCATTTAAGAATCATTTCATACGCATTACATTATCATCAGAAATGTTATAACATTAGTGTCTTCAACACATTATATGCATTATGACTATGTTATTTTATCTTATTACATTTTAATTATATACGAACTCAAATTATATTTCCACGGAAGAGCATTAGGGCCTGGTGTATAAAAAAATAATTCAAATTTCAAGTAAGTGTCTTGAAATGTCGAGTAATGAACATAAAACAAATATTTTATACCTACGTTCCATTGATCTTCCGTACATTCCAACCAATAATTCAACAGCACAACACTTAAACTAATATTATATTTAGCATACTTAATGCTGATACCATGATTATATAATGTAATTACCTGTTTGTATGATAATTAGTATCATGTAATTGTATACATATTTAGTATGTTCCTAGCATTAAGTTGTAGATTTGAATCATATTGTAATTGCCATGTTTTTATACTTAGTGTTACATTGTTTGATTTAAAAGTTTTAGTCACATTTAATTGATTTTAACACAGTTTTCAGGTAATGAGTTTTACAACACGAGTGCTTATTTTATGACAATTGTCATTTGATATTTGAGGCAAGGAACGTAATTGTGTAAGTCGATACAAAATGAATCAAACCGTTTAGGCAAAAATGATTTTGTGAGGAATCAACTTTACAAAGTAGATATCGGCAGAAAAAATGGGTTGTTTTTAGCGCTCCTGAATGAGTTTTACATGACAAAAACCACAACCGTTTCTATTCTTGCCAAATTTTGCACTTTTTCACTTGTTTTCAAGTAGTAGTGATATTGCTTTGTTTAAAACAATACCACTCGCCTCATTTATCACTGTTTGCACTAATGATGGTTTCCAGATTTTGCTACTATTTATCAACATTTCTTATTTCTATTTCTCTTTTTACCTTCTCTCTTTTCTCTGGCATGCTCCCTCACATCTCTCGGCATGTATCCATTCTCCGGTCCTCGCATGCAACCAAAATATACATATCCGGCCCACACCATGTAACATTTAAATCCAATAGATTGTTGGGTGATTTTTTTTATTGAAACAATAGTTAGCCATTTAACTTATTTTATAGTTGGATATACAATGTATATAACGTAGATAGTCATGTCAAAATTTATTAGAATTTAGAATATATACAATATCACGTACAAGTAGAAATGAAAGTGAAAGTAAAACTAGTCTTTCGTGTAATTGTATTCCATTTAATACAAATATAATACTGAAGCAGTATTTGGATAGGGCAGCTATGTAAATTAAAACTCAGGTATACAACTTAATAATGAATTACATCAGATAAGTGTAGAGTTCAAGACAGTTCAAGGGAATATTTTGTATATTTGCATATACGTGTTCATATCTTATGAAACCAATCTGATAACAATAAGAATTTTTATCAAACAACAAAATTAATGCCAATTAATGCGACGACAAACGTTAATGATTGTATCTTTGATAATTAAGGATGTATTCTTATGAGGTTTCAGTCCCGTTAAGTCTCGTTTCGACAAAGATCAAAGAAGTAATGATATTTTCAAATACTATTTATCAATATCTGTAGCAAGTTACCATATGCACATTTTGTCAAAAATTTACGTTTCTATTTTTAGTAGATTTTTTAATACGTGGATATTAAGAAATGGTCCATTTTGCGGCCATTTTGAAATTGTGTCTTTTTTCGTTTTGAGTAGAGCAACAGTTTTACCGTTTTTGACTGAAATCGTTTTTACTTAAATCATTACTGCGCCAGCATTTTTAGCTGTATCGAGCTAATTTTTGCTGTAAATCTTTACTAGGTTCGTGGTTATTAAAATAATGAGCATTAATGCGTGAAATGATACACTTTTGTCACTTTATTTTTACATTTAATGGTAATATGAGCACTTTATTTTTTACTCTAAAATACTGAAAAATAACAAATATTCAAATGGGGCAAAAAAGTAAGAACACGGACCCCCCATTTTTCTGCCTAATTCAGAAGGACCAACCCATTCCCTATTGATATGCAAAATATTATCAAAAGTTTAATACCAGATTTTTTTTCTATAATAGGTTAAATTTGGCAAAAATGGCTGAAAATGGGGTATTTTGTAGCTCAAAATTATGGGGTAGGGGTAGCAAATGTTGTTATTCTGAGAAAAAATATTAGTCTTATTAATGAAAACTGGTAAATTTTTAAAGAAGAACACAGGAAAATAAAATCTGCAAATATCCATAGATATCAAACATCTCATTAGGAAATAATGGCTTTAATACCTAGTGTATATGGTCAAAACGGCAAAATTCCCATAAAATCCAATATTTTGTCAACTAGGTATCTTTGAGTGACAAAAACTCAAAAACGAGCACCCGGACATATGTTTTTTCTTCCATTTTCTTTTATGGTTTGAACTCCTATTTCAAAAAAATCTATATGAGAAAAAAAGTTTAATACAAGACAATTTTGACCACTCAGAGGAGTACATCCTTAAGGCTATTATAAAAAAGTTATGTTAAGGTCTCTTGAAGCATTAGTCACCATGAAACTATCACGTTGTTTTCATATTTTTTATATTTAAAGGCATGATTTTCACGAATGAGAATTTTAAATTGTACATTAATTCATATTTTTAGAAGCAACTTTTTTCAAGCTATAAGATGTTTTCTACCGATTATTATCATTCTAATTATGATTGTACACCATAAAAAACACTAACTTTTTGAAATTGAAATATTTCGTTAGACGGTTAACAATTATACAAAAGGCCAATTATTTCATGCCCAATAATCTTTTCGCAGTACTAACTATTTGTTCAAGACTAGATGAATAATTCCATATGCGATAAATACCGTCGTCAACAGGTGATGACGTTTATTGTTTCCGAGTGGTACTAATGCATACCATTAGATCACCGGAAGTGATGTTTTTGTGTGTCTACGTATTTTCTGTTTTTTACTTCCGGTAATTAACCGTGTGTCACCGGAAATGATTTGTGTGATGACGTGTACATCTGCTCTATACTTTCAGCATTTCTTGCAGCTTCTAACTCTATACCGTTGCTATAATTGGAATTGTAAAGCACGACAACTAGTATAACCTTATATGGTAGTCCTGCGTATACAACACAAACGCCTCCGCCCTGTCTCTAGTACTCCCCTGTCTAGTTCCTAACTACATCCTCAACTGTCTCTGATCGCCCTGTCTGTCTCTGTCTCTGTCCTGCTTGTAATCTTATCTTGCAGAGGCCACATATATAAACTAACACAGCAGCCGTAAGATGGAAGCAAAAGACAGGAAACCATCTACAGTGACTAACCACTATAGAAGCCTTGTGGGAGAAATGTCTAACTCTAGTCTAGTAGATGCTGTACCTTGCACAGTGGAACAAATTCAAAATAACTCCAGAACGAAATTCTCAACACAGCAAAGATTTTAACAATTTAATGTACAATATATTAAAAGTTCTGAAGTTATTTTGCATGTTCCCCATAAATCAGAAGGTGTTTTATGTAAAGAAATTGCTTTCGTCATGTGGTTTTACGCACATTTTCAGGTCGTGGCTATAGTATCTATCCTGTTCATCGTCCTGTCCACGATAGCCCTCACACTAAACACTATACCGAGTTTCCAGGGGGCAAACGGCGACAACGAAAAGTTAGCATTGATAGAGGCTGTGTGTATCGGCTGGTTCTCGCTCGAGTACCTGGCCAGATTTTGGGCATCACCCAACAAATGGAAGTTTTTCAAAGGACCGTTAAATATTATTGACTTGCTTGCAATTATGCCATATTTCATAAGTTTGGGTTTAACAGAAACGAATAGGCATACAACTGAGCAGTTTCAAAACGTTCGCAGAGTGGTGCAAATTTTTAGAATTATGCGAATCCTAAGAATTTTGAAGCTTGCCAGACACTCGACTGGATTGCAGTCATTGGGCTACACCCTACAAAGAAGTTATAAAGAACTGGGATTACTACTCATGTTTTTAGCAATTTCTATATTATTGTTTTCGAGTTTGGCCTATTTTGCGGAGAAAGATGTAGAGAAAACGAAATTTATTAGTATTCCCGAGACTTTTTGGTGGGCGGCCATTACGATGACAACTGTTGGGTATGGTGACATATACCCCACGACCGTGCCCGGGAGGATAGTCGGCAGTGTGTGTTGTATATGTGGTGTGCTAGTTATTGCGCTGCCAATCCCAATTATAGTCAACAATTTTGCTGAGTTTTATAAAGATCAGATGAGACGCGAAAAGGCGTTGAAGCGACGGGACGCTCTGGAAAGGGCTAAGCGGACTGGTAGTATCGTCTCCTTCCATTCTATCAACCTACGTGACGCGTTTGCCCGGAGTGTGGACATGCTGGAAGTTAGTGTGACCAACAACCGACGCGCGGGGGGTAGCTGTGAGGAGATTAAAGGTACCAGTCCCCCACCTTATGTGATAAAGACTTTGGAGGAGTGTAAATCCTCTAACGACACTGAACACAGTGATACGACCAGTCTTCCAGGCTTATCGCACCCCAGTAATGCCAAGCTCCTCAACGACGATGACTCCATCGGCAGGATGACGTCATCACAACCAGCCCTTAATTCTAATCAGCAGGTAAGAGATGTTTAATGTATGTTTAAATATATTTGATTATTGGTTTTTCCTCGTTTCTTCTGCATGGGATGCTTGCTTTTGGTAAGGAAATTCACTTTATCTTTGGAATATATTTTTTTCCACAAATTACTCATGTAAAATGCTAGGAAACATGATCCATTTTTTAAAAATTGGTTTTACGATTGTACATAATTGATGGTCATATAGTTAAATACAATAATTTTTAAGTCGTGCACTAATTATGAGGCGAATGCAGATAAATAGAACAGATTTTAACCTTTATCACTTTTCTCACTGTTCAGTTTGAATTAGAATAGTTTATTGGGATGCTTCATGAATAGACAATGCTATTTATTAGATTCTATTTGTGCCATGCACGGCAATAAAACACCTCGCGCAATCTAACCATTGGGTCTTCGGAAGATTACGTATGAATTACTGATGAAACATTGAAAATGTGTGAGTCAACCACAATTCAATAGTAGTATTCTAGGCACTAACATGCGAATTTCCAGTTATCAGTAAGCTCCATTCCTAGATATGAAAGGTTGAATCGGCATCAGGGTGCGATAACGCCATGTTTGTTTGTAGAAGTATCCCTTAGCGACCAAGCATTTTCGTGACTGGGAATCGATTATGTTTAAAATGCCCGGATCTGCCACTGATGATGGGAATAAATTTCTGTTTTTGATCTTTACAATTGTTTGAAGTAGTTGGTATCTTCTTGAAGAATGTAATCATTACATTTTTGTGGATATCATCCGGTTAACTTGATAAATGTTTCTACCTTAAAGCTTAAGGATGTAGCTAAAATTATCTCTCCATACAGAGGTGAAGTGTTATTTAACAAACTTGTTTTATTTTTTTTAAGTGTCTGAACTAGTTCAACTAGGACAAACGGTAGCATTAAAAGTTTGCTAATATCAGGTTCAGTGTTCAGTTATTATTTAATAGCAGGTCTTTCATTTTGAAATCAAAAGGTAGCCTTTTTTTATTTATTGCTACGTTTTCTATATAACTCCTTTAATCTGGTGAAACATACCGCATTTCTTAATTAGGGGTTTAGTGTGTTTTCGTAATTTATTGATGCTTTGGTCTTTACTGAAATAAATCCAGCCGTTCAGATCCATTATTTTCCCTTCTCGACAAACGACTATAAATGCTACTTACATAGAAACAGAAATACGGGTATGCAACTATATAAAGTCCCTTTCAATATTTGCACTCCTAGTCTTATCCATCGCACAATGCAATGTTTGAATGCAGGTGACTGCACAAACATTGTTCATTTCAATGGCATATGTTTTTGTACTTTCCCCTGTTTCCGTAGCCTTGTTTATTTTCCCAATTCCGTTTGTTTTGTCGTGATGATTGTTGGACGTTAATTTGAATCATATTCGTAAGTAGATTAAGTAGATTAAATCATATAAGTTCTAATTTTATTTTATTTTCTCTACTTTGGAGTACTTCCATCCTTATCCATTATACCATATCAGCTTTTTAGTCTGACCATAGGGCGTGTATCCATTTGAGCCTTTGTGTGCCCCCTCGGTTATAGTAAAACAATTTAGTTTAATATGCCTCAGGCTCGGCTTCATATTTATAATTATTATAATATTTAAAATGATGTTCAAAATATTGTTGTTGTTTTTCATGGTAATTTCGGAGTCAGATATTAAAAATAAAAAATCTGAATTTTACACTCGCACAAACTGCATATTAAATGAGTAAAATGTTTGCTTGAAAAGGAAGCTTTTGAATAAAAGGAGCGCTTGGTACCAGGTTCCGAGGAATTAATTCATTAGCAGAAATATGACAAATAAACAGTTTACCTGTACTCATATAACAGTGCTTGGCTTAATATGCCAGGTGAGCGATACAGTGCTCTAGACCTCTTGCCATACAATACACAGCTGACGCTCAGATAGTCCATTTCAGGTTAAATACTATACTTATCACAGAGGGGTCACAAAATGGCAAATATTTTGTCTTTTACCACACAGAAAGTCTTTTGGCCAATATTGAAAAACATAAGCAAATTGGTTTGGAAATACAAGTGTTACATGAACGAATAACAGAAATGAGAAACCAGCAGCTAAATTCAAAACACAATTTAATTATATATAAAATATTATACAGAGATGGTTTACAATATCTAAAGTAATTGGTGGTGGTACAAGAGTAATACGATGATTTAAAGTGTTACTTATCTGTATGCGAATGTCCTGGTATAATCCTTGATCCTTCCAGGTTTCAAATTAACAATAATCACAAATCCACGAGGAAAATGAATGTCCACAGATGATTTGTAAAGTTCCAGGCAATATGAATAAATCCACACAAAATGTTGTAATAATCCACAGATAAAGTCACAATAGCTCTCCCAATAGAATCTAATATGGCACTGTACAATTCTTGATATGTCTCATTACAGGTCTCATTACAGTTCTGATTAGCCTTGGACAGTTGGAGTATATATAGCTAAACCCTAATTCAAGAATATTGGAGAACCTTCTTCTAGAAATATCTAACTAAAAACAGTAAACAAATAAACACACAGAACTTTCTGGAAATAGATCATTCTAGATCTCTACTTATAATCAACATGTTTACAAACATATTTGTTTATACATGATAATATTCTAGAAAGTTCTATAACCTAAATCAATGATATGACCTTTATAGGATGTATTGATAATAAAGCTATAGGAGTTATCTCCCTTATCTAATAACACCATGTATTTAGTGTCATACATAACACAAGCTTTGATGGGTTTTTTTTCGGTATACGGTTCTATTTAATTAGTACAATAAAAGCAGCATTACATTTCCATCAATGAGATGCACTAAAAGTAACATTTCCTTGGCATTGATTTTCAACGGTTACAATTTTACACACAGCTGCACACATTTATTCACATAAACTAATTATGCTAATTTATAAATTGATGCTAGAAATTAAAATCATAGAATCATAAAACTATGCAATACAAACACTTTATATAAATATTACTTTTTCTGTATTCAAAGGTAACTTAACTGTCACCAGGAAATATAATCAAGCTTTAAATTCCGACTTTGATGTAACGCCTCCGATCATACATTTGTTATTAATTTAAAGTTATATTTGCCGTAATTTCGCGTACCGATGAATCAAGAAGAATTTTAAATATCTTATTCAACACCAAAAGTGACTAAACTTTTGAGAATCACATTACTTATAATGCATAGGGTTTAATTTTACACAGACAAATGAATGTTGACAGCACTACCAAAAATCATGATATTTAGGATACATACGGTCCGACCATGAAGTCAAGTTTTGCTATACAATTTGATAATTAATTTTATATTTGTAAAATGTCAAAAAGGATGGTTAAGTGACAGATATTTGTTATTCATGTCCTGCGTAAAGCGTAAAAACAAAAACGTTTACAATGCATAAATTCTATGTTGTATCTATAAAATGTTTATTAGTGCCTCTGAATGATTTTCAAACCTCATGGATTGCGAAATTTTCAGCCAGTTATGGCACATATTACTTTAACGGAATTCTTCCTTTGATGCATCAAACATTAGTCTAGAACTGTTATCTTTAAATCGAGACATTTGAACCTGTGTTTATTTTTTTTATTTTTCTATTTAATTGTAGTTAGGTTAATTGTGTTTAATTATATTCAGTTTTGGCACTTTCATTCAGACAAGGCATGATCAAATTGTCTGGAAGTTTGCTTCCACGCAGCTAACGGTCGCATTCGATTGGTGTTTAACCAGAGCTTGATGTTATTCCTTCACTTCCCATTTTTACCGGAAGTAGTATTTTATTCGTCATGCAGCCCATATGTTACGTTTGGAATATATAAAACACTGAATGCAAAAAATTAATTAAAAAAAAACCGGAAAAGTCATATTTTATAAATCACTTTTAGAGCATTAGATGTGTTTCGGGTTTGTGGGTGCATTGGCATTGTTTCATATTGCACTTGTGGTCAATGCAAATGACATGCTATATTTGCACTCGAAAATATCAGTTTAATACCTTGAATGAATTTGAATGATATTTTGCATCGCTATTGAGATATCAATATGGAAATTTATTTTTGAGATATGCTTTTGTGAGATGCATCAAGACTGGTTAAAACTAACTCTTGTTACCGTTTAACGACTAATCTCTGCTTTCCCTGCTTCAGGGCAAATTTGAATATTCACCCACTGCTGAATGTACTTCCGCACGTGCCCGGTGCACAATAGAGATGAAAACGCTTGTTCGACAGAGCAGCAATACAAGCACAGACACTTATAATAGTTGCATGACCAATCCTCCCATGAGTCCATGCGGTAGGGGAGTTCCGGTGCCTGTCTACTCCAATCTTCACGGCAATCCGCTCAAGTCTTCACCGGAAGTCTGTGCATGTTGTACTTCTTCGGATATGAATGATCTGACAGGGTTATCTCCTCCTGATTACTCTTCCTTACTCTCTGATAAGGTCCTTAACGATAAACCTTCTGATCAAATCATTCAAAAATTAGATGGGAAATTTACCACCACTTGGCAGAGAGTGAATTCTCCCCAACATGTCTTACAGACGGAAGTGGATGATGGGTGTGGATTCGCCATGCGCCGGAACATAGAACCACAACGGCATCGTCGGGCCAGCCTAAAAAGACAAAAATCCGAAACGACTGAGCGACATCCACAGTTTAGTGATATCAAAGAAAGATCTTACATGTCTTTTGATAATCTGCATGTGGATGGTTCTACAAAGTCAAAAAGTGCAAAATTCCGAAAAGCTGTTTCCTTGGCAACCAGACTTCATTCCAGCCCTTCAACTGGACGGAAATTAGCCAACTATCACCTCATCGCTAACCCACAATCAGGTATATCCCCAGACAAAATGATATTTTAATGTAACATTCAGCATAGACTTCAAACTTAATTTTAAATTTAACTTTTTATTATTTATCCCTGTTCAGTAATTTCTTTTTTCGTTTACTCTCGATAATTGTATGGGTTGGTGTTTCTAAAATGTATCACCTTGGATTAATGACATAAGAAAAATAATACATAATATGAAAGAAGAACAATATGTTTTTAATGTTCTGTAGGAGGTTGAGATCTACTCCAATGAAGGACCGAGAAAAAAAACTTTTCTTGTACCGATTCATCCGTTCGGTTTTCGCGATAATTTGAAATACAGTTCGCGAGAAAAAAATCCAAAAGTACTAGACTTGCTGCTCTGGGTGGAGTCTCCAAACGTTTCCATTTCATTGTACCCAAATAATAACAAAAGCATTGCTTCTAACAAAATGTATCTTAATTTGCCTCGACTAACAATACAAATATCGGGTTTTGTATCCAACATGACTGCTTATATAGAGTGGTAACGGTTGCCTGGTTTGCTGTTTAGCCTTGGTCCCCAATAATATCCTAACTGAAACCTCGATCTTTTTGGGTTTTTTTCAGGTTATTTATAGAAAAATCTTTTCACATAATATGTACTGCATGATGCTTTACTTTTGCATTCCGTATGGGATTTGTATATCGTCTATGTAGTCAATGTCTTTATGATCATTTAGCATTTATCTGAACGAAATGATTAAAATTTTATCAATAGTGATGTAATTTATGTAGTATATTTTGTCATATTTCCACTTTTTAGGTAGCTAGATATTTTTCTTTGCAAAATGAAATTAAAATAAAATTTTAGACGTAACTATTCAAAGTACATATTTATAATTATTACTTATTTTTTTATAGCAAGGTTTCTCAACCCAATCGGGTAATATATAATTTTTATTATCATTATTTCATTATATTTATACTGGTATCGTGTAATGTACAGGCCACATTATATTACAGAATTAAATTTGTCAGAACTATTTGTGAATGAAAACACCCTAAACATACCTATAAGGTACACATTCGCGTCATTTAAGAAATAGAACATTATCATAAATGCAGTGTTGATTTCAGGAAAATAAATAAGTTTTAAAAAGAATCGTTAATTGAGTATTCTAAAATATTCAGCACTTTTTAGATTGGTTTTCATAAAAGGGTCAGGATGACCTATAGTCATCATGCACCGTCTCGTCGTCCGCCGTGCGCCGTCCGCCGTCCGCCGTCCGCCGTGCGCCGTGCGTAAACTTTTCATTCAAACAACTTCTTCTCAATAACCGTAAGGCCCAAAGTACTCATATTTGGCCTGTAGCATACTTGGATGAAGGGCTATCAAAGTTGTGAAAATAAATGACCTACTTTCAAGGTCACAGGGGTCAAATAGGCTAAAATCTTTGAACGACTTCTTCTAACTAACCGAAAGGTCCAGGGTACTCATATTTGGCCTGTAGCATGCTGGGATGAAGGGCTACCAAAGTTGTGAAAATAAATGACCTTGATCTACTTTCAAGGTCACAGGGGTCAAATAGGCTAAAATCTTTGAACGACTTCTTCTAACTAACCGAAAGGTCCAGGGTACTCATATTTGGCCTGTAGCATGCTGGGATGAAGGGCTACCAAAGTTGTGAAAATAAATGACCTTGATCTACTTTCAAGGTCACAGGGGTCAAATAGGCTAAAATCTTTGAACGACTTCTTCTAACTAACCAAAAGGTCCAGGGTACTCATATTTGGCCTGTAGCATGCTGGGATGAAGGGCTACAAAAGTTGTGAAAATTAATGACCTTGACTTATTGTCAAGGTCACCGGGGGTCAAATAGGCTAAAATCTTTGAACGACTTCTTCTAACTAACCGAAATATCCAGGGTACTCATATTTGGCCTGTAGCATGCTGGGATGAAGGACTACCTAAGTTGTGAAAATAAATGACCTTGACCTACTTTTAAGGTCACAGGGGTCAAATAGGCTAAAATCTTTGAACGACTTCTTCTAACTAACCAAAAGGTCCAGGGTACTCATATTTGGCCTGTAGCATGCTGGGATGAAGGACTACCTAAGTTGTGAAAATAAATGACCTTGACCTACTTTTAAGGTCACAGGGGTCAAATAGGCTAAAATCTTTGAACGACTTCTTCTAACTAACCAAAAGGTCCAGGGTACTCATATTTGGCCTGTAGCATGCTGGGATGAAGGGCTACAAAAGTTGTGAAAATTAATGACCTTGACGTACTGTCAAGGTCACCGGAGGTCAAATAGGCTAAAATCTTTGAACGACTTCTTCTAACTAACCGAAAGGTCCAGGGTACTCATATTTGGCCTGTAGCACGCTGGGATGAATGGCTACCATAGTTGTGAAAATGAATGACCTTGGCCTACTTTCAAGGTCATAGGAGTCAAATAGACTAAAATCTTTGAATGACTTCTTCTAACTAACCGAAAGGTTCAGGGTACTCATATTTGGCCTGTAGCATGCTGGGATGAATGGCTACCAAAGTTGTGAAAATAAATGACCTTGATCTACTTTCAAGGTCATAGGAGTCAAATAGACTAAAATCTTTGAATGACTTCTTCTAACTAACCGAAAGGTTCAGGGTACTCATATTTGGCCTGTAGCATGATGGGATGAAGGGCTACCAAAGTTGTGAAAATTAATGACCTTGACGTTCTTTCAAGGTTACAGGGGTCAAATAGGCTAAATTCTTTGAACGATTTTTGTTAACTAACCCAAAATCCAGGGTACTCATATTTTGCTGGTGGCAAGCTGGGATGCAGGGTTACCGTAGTTATAAAAATGAATGACTTTGACCTTCTTTCAAGGTCACGGGTCAATTAAGCTAAAATCTTTTAACTACAACTTTTAATTAGCCGAAAGGTCCAGGGTATTCATATTTAGTCAGTAGCATGCTGAGATAAAGGGCTATCAAAGTTGTGGAAATGAATGACCTTGACCTACTTTCAAAGTCACGAGAGTCAAATATTCCAAAATCTTGAATTTTGAACTTCTTCTGAAGTTCTACCAGTGTGATTAAGCTGAAACCTGCATGAAATGATCCTGACATGGTCCCGACCAAGTGTTGTTATATTTTATGTCAATCCAAAATCCAAGATGGCTGCCACAGATGATCCAAGATGGCTGCCACAGATGCCATCTTGAAAACACATTTTGAACTTCTTCTCAAGTTCTACCAGTGCAATTTAACTGAAACTTGAAACATGAAATGCAGCTGATCTGATCTTGTCAAATTGTTGTTATATCTCTGGTTGATCCCAGATTGAAGATGGCTACCATGACACCATATCTAATTATTTTCCTATAAAGCTATTGCCAAGATAGTCAGATGACCGTTAAGGCCCTTGGGCCTCTTGTTTTTTTTAATTTCATAATTTTCCAAGGTTGTGTAATATGTAAACGGTGGTACCTGTTAAGCATGTTCATATCAAAGTCTTTCCATAAATATAAAACATGATATTTTTTCAATGTTTCTTGTATTGACAATTTTACAGATGAAAAATTTCTCCTCAACTGAATCCGGAAACAACCTTTAAGCTGGCAGAGTTCAGGTTTAGTATAACATTGGTGTGACCTCCAAACTTTGACCTTTGACCCACGCATTTGTAGTCTCCTTTGCGCTCTGAAAAATACACCAGAAGTCCAATATTCGTTGTTATTACATGCATATCTTCATATTTATATTAAAAACATGAATCTTATCGAAATTAAGCTTAAATATAAAAATGGCAGTTTTAATGAACGACAATTTCAAAAGTATAATATTCCAAAAATGAAAGAATGTCATCTTGAAACAGTGTTAGACCATGTTCAAAAGAAATGTTCATTCGATTTTATGTTGAAATTATAGCATTTTTATCATAATGATTCAAATCAGGAATAGAATTGTCAAATATAGGTTTCAAATGACCTTATTGTAATGATAAAAAAATGAAATCTAGAAGTACAATATTTTATACACGAACCTAGGCTGATCCAGAAGCGCTAACATGTCGCTAGTACCTTGCTATTTGCAGGCTTAGCATCTATATAAGCATCCTCATACACATGAAATAATTTTGCTTATTTTATTTTTTCTATAAATAAATAGCATTTGAAATATATTACTTTTTCCTATTATTTATCATTAATTTTCATATTTGTACCTTTTTTTAATTATCATATTGCACTTATTTCAGTTATTATTGAAATGATGTTTTGGGGGGAATATACTATAAAAGTTTTATATGACATCGATAGTAATGAGAGGCCATCTTTTAGACGATTAGTGAATTCAGTTATGTGCCCTTTGCTTTAGTGACTCCCTTGCTCATGTCAATGTCAGACGCTTCTATTTACGACCTCTGTATTTTTCCAAATCAATCAGATTCACTGAAGCAAATGTCATGTGTTCATGACTGCTGTCTGATTGATGTAAGCGTTAAGTACATGATTGCCATTGCTTAAGCCATCCTTCCATTATCAGCTATGACAAGCATGAAGGAAGCTTAGCATCACGTGATGCTTCCCGGCACTCTCTTCTACTTCCGCTTACCATTCTGGTCACACCATTGTTGCACTATCCCTGAGGTTGCCTTGTTTTGTTGATTTTTGCCCCAGCGTTGTAACTATTCTGTTGTTCAAGTGTTTTAGGTTTCGACTCCGTATCGTGTAAACTACATCTGTATAGATCAGCTTGTTGCTTAAGTAATGTTTAGTTACCAAAACAGAGCAATACCAACATAATATCTTAATAGACTTGAATCTATTGTTTTCATACGTAGGAAACTTAAAGGGACATGAACTCAAAATAAGTTGCTCTGTGTGTTTAGATATGATGTTAGTTGATGATTTCATTTCACTGATTGATTATCTAAAACATCAGGAAAACGTTGAAAATAACAACCCCAAATATTTTAAAAACAGGCCGTCATATTCTATTTTTGGAACACATAGCGAAAGCTGGTCGAAAGCGAGGCTATACAATTATGGACATACGATCATTAACATACTAGGTATAAGCCATAGTTGTTAATATTCGTAATCAAAACAATTAGTTTTCAGCGCTATCTGAATGATATAAATAGAATGCCAAATGAAAGTTTTTAATTGACGGGGCACCTCGAAGTGAGGTTCTTGTCCTTATTGGATTATACATCACGCAAGTATAAAATGATAAGTTGTTGCCGTCTCTTCTATTGCAGCGATCCATTTATATTTACCTCCTTTCACAATTGCGCACAATACTAACCATTGCGATACTCCGTTATTCCGCCGTTTTCTATATACATTTTGGGCGATCAAGGAAGTTCAATGCTACTACTTCAATCGCACATAGCCTACAAATCTTGACCGGACCGGTGCAAAATACAGGATAATGGAATTTCGTTTTTGATTATGCTATTCGATATATTTGCACAAAAATATTATATATATTACTTAGTAAAGTATCTAACACGTCATAGATATGTATTGTACTCAACCGTATAGGGTTAACTTCGGTTCATGTCCCTTTAAATGCTGCAGACTCGACCAAATTGTGAGGATTTGAAACTGTATATGTAATAAGTAACATTATATCATGATTTCAAATTTTATGTTGAAATATACATAGGAATATTTACAAGTGTTCCAAACAAAATGTCATTTCTACAACGGCGGAACATTCCAGAAATTAGATATAAAATCAAATACGGTTTTTGGTGCGTAAACATGCTAATACCACTTCTTTATCGAAATTGTGACCTAACTGATTATAGAAATTAGATATAAAATCAAACACGGTTTTTAGTGCGTAAACATACTAATACCACTTCTTTATCGAAATCGTGACCTAACTGATTATTTTTATTGTTGATGTTAGTATTCAACTACCTTCTCCATCTTGTTTTCACAGAGAGCTTTGACTCCTCAGGGATGTCACCATGCGGTATGCGAAAACTCACCGCCCACTCCAGCCCATCTCTCCTAGACTCTCCTCCTTCAAAGAAAAAATCTATTTTGAAAAAAGACAGTAATGATGCAGAAGACACGGAAAACTTATTATCGTCTCATTCACGGGAACAGGAATTCAATCCCAGTGGGAGGCATGCGTACGATGACATTTCCTGTTTAAGGCATGATGGGTATCAGGGATACATTCCGAACAAAAGTGATACAAGTGTTATGCCCCGGGACGTCTATAGTGACGAAAATCTACCTCCAAATCGTGAATATACGTCATCACAACGTGCGCTCCCACATGTATATATACCACTTGACAATGTGGAAGACTACGGCTTTGCAGACATGCACGGCCGAATCGAAGACGAATTTGACTTAAGTGATAGTGTAGGTAATCCTAATAAAATGAATATATGGAAGCAAAGCCAGTGTCAAAATGTCCCGTGGCAAAATGATACGAGCCCTTCTGATAACTTTGACATCGAGGAAAGCTTACTGAGCTCTAATTCTATAGGGAGGTCACAATCAGACGCTAGTCTGTCCTCTCCAAATCTGCTGAGACTGTCCCCGCTCCAGAACTCCAATCTGTCTGATGTGAAAAGTGGAAGCGATCACCTCAATCACGATTATACGAAAGACGATGAATTGGATACCGATGAACAGAAAGGTATTCAAATAGACTCACTGATGAACAACGTGAATACGAGACAGTCATCTGACGGAACATCAGATCCGTACACGTCTACGGAGGCTAGCGGATGAAGCAGGTAATGTATTTTGATAGAAGATATTATAAAATGTAGAACAGCTAGTTAACCAAACAAACTCCTTCTCAAAAAGCAAATCTAACTATTCATATTCACCCGAATATATATATTTAACCAATCATGGATAGCCAGACAAAAAATATCTAACCAATCAAATCTAATCATCATAATTTAGACAAGTAGGTAATGAACATGTCTATTTTAAGTTTCTCGCTCTCGTTTTGGCATGGAATCTGTATCGCACTTCTGCATGCAATTTTAAACTGTTCAGACTCATCAGAAGCGTTAAACAATTATTGTGACAGCGCGATTCGTTTTGAAAAACATCAGCAGAGAAATGTATCATGTACAATGTAGACTCATATCAAATCCATATCTGGCGCAGTGTTGAAGAGATTTTCTGTAGTCTGAATAAAACTGCTTCTTTACTTTACAATTTTCACTCGCGTGTTATTATAGCTATCATTTCAATTGTATTTTCAGGTGGACCAATCCCTGCCGATTTACACTGGCGTTTGAATAAAAATTTTATGGCTTCCAAATATCATAACAAGTGTGAATGGACATGCTTCTGTTAAAGCACACGTGGTCTCATGGTGTTTAAAAGCACGGGATTAATATACTTCACAACGTATGTAGACTGTCGAAAGCAATTGTTAGTACGTTTAATATATATAGATACAGAAAATTTATGACGTCATCGTGCCACTGACGTTATTGTGCTCAATACTTATATATTTACTTGAACATGTTTATTCTGGATGGATAGGCTAACTGCAAACGTACGATAAAATGTTTTTGAAGCATCTTTTGATTCCAAGGTCTAGACTAGTTACCATGACAACTCCTCGTTGTTATCCCTGTGATGTGAAAGACGCGTTACCATGGTAACTCCTAGTTGTTACCCCTGTGATATGAGAGACTGTTTTCTTCATTTCTTCCATTTGTGATGGTCACGTGGTGACACATTTAGCAGTTGTATATATAAATAGCCAATCAGCCTGCTGCTCCACTCCTGTGAATCTGTGAATATTATTATGATAACAAAGGGTGGAGACCGAAGTCTTGCCTGTTAAGTTCTATCATTGTATTTAGACATGTTAAATATGCATTTAGTAAGTATAGGACTGACCCATATCAGATGATACTTTTACCTTACTATTTTAACGGCGAGGTTATTTCGCGATTTTGATTCGTATGGTTCCTTTGTAAATATACAGGAAACATTTTCGCAGTTAGAAATCGAGAATGAAATACGCGAAATTCAATCACACGCGAAAGTAGGTTGGTTTACAGTATCTTTCATCATGATGAGACACAGCACCGCTAACATGTAATGATTCAAAGTGAAATGTCAGTTATAGAAGTATTACACTGCATATATCTTACAGTCATCTATTTAGATTTGGGGGAATTCCTATAAGTCAAATGATACAAACAGATTACTATTTTATGTATTCTTTTTTTAGATCTTAGCACACCACAAGTCATTCGAAATGAGTACTTTATTTACATTATTTAAATTTCGAAACTTCCTATTGTGAGTTCAGTCGGATTTAAAACAAATGTACATGTATACCTAGTGATAGTGGTTCATCTTTTGGTTTTGAAATCTTACTTCAACGACTTTAACTTTCACATGAAAGGATCAATATCCTTAATATCAATAGTCGACAAATATATCAACCTTGCCAAAATAGCCTACTATTCAGTTGTATGACTACATTACAGTTGAAAGTTGCTCGAATGTTAAAGATGCTCCACCGCTGACAAATGGTATTTTTTCACTATCAAAAACAGGAGAAGACGATTTAGTATTTTTCTTCAGTTACAAAAGTTACTAAATTTGCACCATTTCCACCATTGAAATGTTTGAGTTTCTAACTTTATTTTAAATTAAAAAATGAAAAAAAAAATTAATTGCATCCCGAAAAAAATCAGTGCCACTATATCATATATGGAATGAAGTACTGATTGCCCATGTACCAAAGGCAAAATAAATTATTTTATATTATTTTTCGTATTAATTAGACATATATATACATGATTAAACACCAATTATTGTTCAAGTGATGAATATAAGTTTTGCTTTGTCGGCGGTGGAGCATCTTTAAGGTAAGATCAGTGATGTAACAGGCAAACGTTGATCGTACGTATAGTTTTTATCTGTATGATATTTCAGCGCATGTGAGTGATATTTTTTTCATATTTCAAGAAAAGACTACGAAAGGAAATTTTAAATGTTTATTTTGCGAAAATTGAGTTTCTTGATTTTGAACAAGTTAACGCGAATTCGCATGTTCGAAATAGGTCTTATTTGAACGATATTTGCATATTATCGAGTTATCTGCCCTTATGGTTAGGTACTTATTGTTACGCCATGTGTTTTTGATGCAATGCCATATTGTTAGGGAAAACAATTTTCAATCACAAACGCATAACGTCTGGATCGATACTTTCTACAAAGGCAAATAACTCTGTAATATGTACTTATGTTTTAGTGCACCTTAAAGATGCTCCACCGCTGAAAATTGGTAAAAACATGAGTAGACGATTTAGTATTTTTCTTCGGTTACAAAATTTAATCATTTTACACCATTACCACCATTGGAAAGTTGGATCTTCTAATTTTACCTCAAGCTAGAAATATTAAAAACAATTAGTTGCATCCCGAAAAAAATCCATGGCACTATGTCTTTTATGGAATGAAGTACTGATTGTGCATATACCGGAATCAAAATAATTATTTCATTTTATATTTCGTGTTAATTAGACATATATACACACGATTAAACACTAATTATTGTTCAAATGATGAGGATTGTTTATTCTCGGCAGTGGAGCATCTTTAATTGGCTTATACTAAAATGCGATACCTTAAAAAGCTACACGTTAAGAGTCCTTATATATATAAATCAGAATTATGATTATATTAAGAAGGATTTTTCCGCTGTATATAGCCTGTCTGATAATAAATAAATGAACTTAAGACAACTAAGTAGCTTCTTTAATTCATTCACCCCTTGAGACACATTTTAACTCGTCTAATACAAAGACTGGAACAGCTCATATGAATGTTCAAGGGTGATTGAGTTATAGTTAACTTTAGCACTACCTCCTGGTATTTACAATCAAAGAAGAGACAGGATGTGTGGGTCGGGCCTGATGTGTGGGTCAGGCCTGATGTGTGGGTCGGGCCTGATGTTTGGCCTCTGTGAATAGTATTGATTAGTACTACATTTATGTTTTTGTGGAATTAATATGAATCACAAAAACGGTCGTTATGACAAAAACGAGGGAGCAGCTTTTATTTCACATCACAAAACATATGTCAATTATCATTATTCACTGAAATAAAATATAGATTAGTGCATATGATTCATTTTGTAAACTCCTTGTCCATGGAAAATTTTATTTCACAAACAATTATAAAGGTAATTCAATTAATAATTCTGCTAAGGTTTTATCAAATGGATCGCGATTATATATATGTCGATTTATGTTATCGGATAGTCTAACCTTTTTATTCATCATTGAAGAGTGTGAGGCGTTCATTAATGTTTCACATTTTATCAGTTAGTTTGGCCAGATCATGATCTTATGGATGCAAATATTCTAGAATCATTTTTGTGACAGCTTCTAGGATTATAAACCATAACAAGCCCTCTTTTATCCAGCCATTCATTTTCTTACAATAGGTGATGAAGATAACAATCCCAGTTGTGTTTTTCCTACAACTAGATGACAAATTGATTTTTTTCGCGTGAATCACGTACTGCAAACCAGCTTGTTTTCACGGTAATTGGACTTCACGTTTAGGAGTCGTATGATTCTAGTGTAGCAGTACTCTAAACAATTTCGTGGTGATTTATTTTCGCGAAATTTTAAGCGCCTAAGAAATTCAATCGCACGCGAAAACAAGTTGGTTCACAGTATACAGTAAATGTTGAATGAACTTGTACCAGCGGCTGAAACCCTTCTAGGTGTATTGTGCAATTTGTTACCTGTATTTATATAACCAACAGTTGTTCTCTAGTCGTAGTTAAAGGTAGGGTGTCAATGCAATGTTATTGGGGTTGGTGCAGTAAATTTGTGTAGTTGTTGAGAATAAATGTCTGAGGAACTGCTGTATGGGAAGAGTGTATTTGTTGAGAATAAGTGTCGGATGAACTGCTGTATGGAAAAAGTGTATTTATTGAGGATGAGTGTCGGAGGAAGTGTTGTATGGAAAGAGTTTATTTATTGAGAATGAGTGTTGGAGGAAGTGGTGTATGAATGGGGTTTATACATTGTGTATGTGTGATAAAAAATCTATAGAAAGCATTTATGTATTGCTGAAAATGTGTGAGCAAGATTATATTAACAAAGATTATATATGGAAAGCGTGTAGAAATCAAAATTGTTTGATTTTAGATAAATGTTTCATTAGAACGTTGTGGAAGTGGAAGATACATCTACGTGGAAAGATTCATTAAATGATGTGATATTTGGAAACCGTATATTAAGCTCATATATTTATTGGGAATATGTTTGGGTGGTATACGGGAAAGTGTGTGTAGCATAAAATGTGTAGAAGATATAGAAAGTGAGTGGAAACGTATATTCTATAATAATGTGTGTGGACGTGGAGAGCTACTTTGTTAGGTGAGATGATTGATAACGAAGTATATTTGCTTTAGATAAGTATTAACTGTATAGTTGTTAGCTTTCGCGGGGAGAAATTTCCGCGATATCCTCTTTAAATCGATACTAATTCGCGCTGAAATGTTCGCGCATTTGTCGATGTCTAACACAAACAAGCTATACAGGTTACATTAGTTTTCATTTTTCCATTTATTCACACAAGTTAGCGGGAATTAACTTCACCGAGAATATAGCGATATTGATTCAATCACGAAATCAGCTATTCAGTATTTAGAATTAAGGTATGTAATGTTATCTAATGAAGAGTTTTATTGTTGAAGAAAATATAAATGTTGAATAGGGCGATTGTTATATGATAAGGTGAGTTTTGTTATGATGAGTGATTGTTATTAATACAAAATAGTACGTTACGAAATGCGATTGTTTGCGTATATATCGTGTCCAGTTATCTAGTCGCTGAGTTTTTCGTCATCTGAAAAATATCCACATAAGTATAACTAGAAGTGGTTTAGGATAAGTATGCAACAGTTATCTTACCATTTTCATCGAGTAGCTAATATTCATAATATATATATATATTAATTTTGGGTTCTGTCTATATATAGCCACACTTAGTTTTATACCCGAAATAAATCGAAACAAATATATCCTATACATTTACATATTTTTTCGAACTATAGAAAATATGCATCATATATGAAGATACAAAATGCATATATAAAACCATCTTTCAATTCCAGTTTACATCTACAATGTACATACATAATTTCCACCTTCCTTTCCGTTTCGTCATTACATTAAATAATGCTTCAAATATCATATTTCTTACAAGTAATCTCTTAAAAAGAAAATCTCGGAAATGCTTAAATGTATGAAATACAGGTACATCAACTGATGAAATTAATCTAGCGCCAATTCATATCATATAACGAAAACTTGGATACCTTATCAAGGAATTTTCACAAGTACATGCAATATGGAAAGTGCAATCATTTTGTAATAACGCATTTGATTAATTGTTCATAGTTATACAGTATACATAATCATATTCTATTAGTAAAACGTATGCATACACTTCACACACGAAACATACATAGGAATGAAAGCAATTGCTATATGAACTACAATACATATTGTTACAGGATGTCACATCTACAGTCATATTGAAAATGTCTCATTTATACGTGTCACCATAATCATCATTCGGCCGCAAAAATACCAAAAAGGAAGTAACAGGAAATCTACAAGATGAGTTCACCTTTTACATCTCTATTTCTCTTTACTTATCGCGAAATGAATTACTCCTAGAGACAACCGAGCTCACAGTGTATCTCTTTAGCACAGACAATCCGATACACAGTAGCGTATAGCTGGATATTTACACGGGGTCAAAATGTTCACGATTACACTGAAAAGGAAAAAAAACGAGACAAATGAATTTTAGCTATTCTAAAATGTTCGCGATCTGACTTTAAGAGTATTCATGATTCAACAATTCCTCATTATTTTGCGGGTCGATATTTTCGTAATTATAACAATGTCTATGCGATCATACCATAAAAATAAACACTGTATATTTACGTATTAAGAATGAGGTAGATATGATTTGTGATTTGTCCTTGTTAGCGTTACATTTCTCTTTGAATGTGTGCCATGTTTTTAGCTGTGGTAATTGAAAGCATACCTATTGCTAATCCACCTGAGATATTTATACTTCAAATATATCTATCAAACCACGAATGTGCGTATTACCTGTAGATATGTGTTAACGGATTTCACCTGTATAATACCCGTATGCAATCCTGAGAGACCATGACGATGTTCAGACATACGTACTCCTGTATCCGGGAAAACTTGTCTGACATAAGCTTATATAAGTATACATATGTAGTGAGAAAACGTGTTACCTAGCATACCTTGTCGACATTGCTTGTCAATTATGTTTATTGAAATTTGTTTCATTTAAAGTTTCACTATTTCATATGCATTGTTTAAAATAAAGGTTTTAATCCAGTTTGATTAATTGTTGCTACTTGTTATGTTATCATTAAAATAGATTACTATTATTGAGCGTACCAGTCGCTTTTAGTTTTGTAAAACATGTGGTGAATCAAGATCTGAAGACAAACGGCCTTGTTACAACTAGGATCATATTGGGTATCTTGTAAGACACCATAAATAGCCATGGATATGATAGAACATGTGTTTTTAAGACTCGATTTAAACACCAACAACTAGGGTCGCTTTAGGACAGATGTCGATTTTAACACCAACAACTAGGGTCGCTTTAGGACAGATGTCGATTTAAACACCAACAACTAGGGTCGCTTTAGCACAGATGTCGATTTAAACACCCAACAACCAGGGTCGCTTTAGGACAGATGTCGGTTTAAACACCCAACAACTAGGGTCGCTTTAGGACAGATGTCGATTTAAACACCAACAACTAGGGTCGCTTTAGGACAGATGTCGATTTAAACACCAACAACTAGGGTCGCTTTAGGACAGATGTCGGTTTAAACACCAACAACTAGGGTCGCTTTAGGACAGATGTCGATTTAAACACCAACAACTAGGGTCGCTTTAGGACAGATGTCGGTTTAAACACCCAACAACCAGGGTCGTATTAGGACATGTGTCTTGTTAGACACCAATAGTAGTCTATGACATATGAGGATAGTCGTCTAATTGGATTCCAACAATAAGGTTCATATTAGAATGATTGTCTTCACATCATCAACCAGAGTCATAATAGGTCATGCGTTTGTTTGACACCAACAACCAGGTCATGTTTGATCATGTCTTCTAGACACTAGCAGCAAGGCCATATTAGGACACTTGTTTGGCCAGATACCAATAATCAGGGTCATATAAGGACATGTGCCTTTTAGGAACCAACAGCTAGATCATTATAGGACAGTTGTTTATTCTGACACCAACAGCCAGGTCATATTAGGAATTATGTCTTGTTTAACACCAGCAAACAGGTCATATTAGGAATTATGTCTTGTTAAACACCAATTCATGATAATGTGATATAAGGACAGGTGTCTTGTTAGAATTGTTTTGGGATAGGGGTGAAGAGAGACACTAAAACCAGGATCATAAAAGGACGGATGTCTGTAAGACACACACAGGTAAGTCCATATGGTTACGGACACCCCTTCACTTCGTTCCAAGGAGGTTGATGGCGATCAATTTGGCATACATGTGTCAAAAAGACAACTGAGGACCATAGAATAGAAAAAATAAAGCGTCAGAATTTTCCATGCATCTTTGTCAGATTCACAAAAAAAAATCACAATCAAAATCAACATAAGGGAAGTTTTAGCAAGTTTCTACGGCGCCAAATAAAGTTATTACAGTAAAGAAGAGCAAAATTTCACCACACATTTGGCGGAGTTTCGGAAGCTAATGACATGTCGTCGCATCATTTGAATTGTGAGAGTTGTCTCCCTTAAGCTTCCTGTTTAAAGTTCGTGTCACACGATAAAACAAGTAAAACATAGGCCTACTGCATGCATTGTACTTGTAAATCAGTTGATCAATGGATAGTATAGAGTATGTATGTATTGCTGTTAACAAAACCTGTTGAGCTGCTTTAAAAATATATATACAAATAACGCGAAAAATGCATTTTTTCGGCAGAAAAATATATCTTGTTTAGGTCACAGGTTTTGCAAAAAATTAATGATGAAATCACTTGAATACAAATCGGGTACATTTCAATGATAATAAAAAATGGTACGCACTACTAGAGACTCTTACTTCGAAAAACTTTCTAGGACAATATTCGATGGCCGACTTTTTTAGGGCAAAATGTACAGACTTGTATAAAAGACTGAACCAGAAGTTGTACTATTTGTCTTGCATTTCAAAATATATAAGTTGGTGTGCATTAGTTTAATATAAGATAAATCATGAAAAAACAGTAGAAGTAGCCTTCTATAAAACAAATTACGACATGATTATTTGATGTCACGAACTGCACTTTTTCTCTTGAAAATGTTTCGCATATTTTTGCCAAATAACACAAAAAGTAACCAAAAAACTACCAATCACCAACGGGAACAATGGATAGCTGTACTGATTACCTATAGCTAACATCAAAATGTTTCTGTTCAGTTGCAGTAGGATAGGTAGTTATAGCTTTAATATCACTATACATACTCTGGATATCAACCTTAAAATAAAAATAATGGAATACAACACATCACGGCCCGGTTGTTCAAAGGATGATTTCCCAAGTTTGTTCATGTACACATACATAGAAGATATAACTTTGCGTAAAGTCTGCATTTCATTAAATGCTTATTAAGTAAATGTGTTATTAAGCGCATGTTGCCTTTCCTTATTCATGGTAAGATATATTGAAAATAGCCGCACCGTGCTACGTAATGATACCTAATGTTGTGCTTACAGTTAAATATCATACATATTACAATACGTATCAGAATATGTGATTAATACCAACAGATTCACACAAGTTCCACTACAGTGTCTGGTGGGCTGATGATAAACTTTATTGTGTACTATGTAAAATGTATGTACTATACTGGTTTTGTTTAGAGATAACTTATATAACCTTTGACTAAGTTTAATGTAGGACTTAAAATATGATTGTTTAGGTTGAGTATGAATAAATGAGGAAAATTGGTTATAAAGATTAGAAAATAAAACTGCTTTGGAATAAGCTTCATTTAGATATGAAGGTGTATCAGAATATGTTTCAAAATTATAAGTCACATTCCAATAATATTGCTGTAAACCGACTGCAGCAAAGTACTGAACTAGTATGAAAGATAGACCACGACGAAGGCTTTCGTTATAATAACCTTTAGATGTCTCTATCGATGGTATGGACAAGAAACTTTCCCGGCGCTATCCAAATGTGAATTATCAAAGTAATGTGTCATTCGCTGTCCCTACATGTGTATTGTGATGGTCGATTAATTAAAGGTATTACATTTTCTTCTGTCAGCACACAGGATAATCTAATGGAGTTTGGTATGTTTCTGCCACACGCCGCGTTTTGGTCGATATACTGGTCCTACTATGGAATGTGGCCATAAATCTACCCGTTATGCCATCTTTGCGCCATATCCCTTAAAACTTAGGCATTCCATTTCCCTGGAGGGATCTTTACGGCGTATTAACGGGCGATTAGGTATAATAAGTAACAGTCATCAAGAGATAGGCATATTAGGGTTCATTCTGGTGGGTTTACAGTATCTATACCAGTGTTAATACGAAGAACTTGTGATTTTGGCTCAGATATAATTTGACAGCATTGCTTAGCACATAACTGAATTTCAAAGACTAAGATGGCGTTCTTTCGTTTGGTAATGGTTGCCTTATTGGCTACAGGGGCCGTAGCTAACGTTGTTCTGTTAAAGAGCGAGAAAGAAGTTGAAACCCCTCAGCAACCAGATGTCTTTCTGGAGCAGCAAAATGTAAACCAAGAGCAGTCGGAGAAGGTTTACAGGGCGGTTCATGTAGTACCTCAGGGGAGGGCTGTCCACAACGCAACGCACAATAATGGAACGCACACGGCCACGCACAATAACCACAACACCCACGGAACGCACACTACAGCGCAACACGGTAAGCGTATTTCGAATATGACAATGAGATAAAATGTGTCAACATCTTTACATTTATGTCACTATTTTTAACGGATCCTTGACAAAATATCATACTTTTAATTTTTATTTAATTTTTACATTTTATTTATTAAAAGATTATTCCAAATCAACAATCATTATCTTAATCCAACATAATAGTTTACAAACAAAATTTCTTCCATGCCCTGATGAAATTAAAAAAATAGCGACATCAATGTTTAAATGAAGTATCGTATACAACTGTACATCCTCTTAATGACGACCTTCCCTGCGCGTGGTTGTGTGTTTTGATAAACTGCGGTATGTTCGTGCTGTGTTTGCTTGTTAAAACCCATTTTAAAAAGCTATACATCAAACAACACATCCAAACAGATCACATTATACCGAGATAATTATAAGAGACATTGTAAGAGAAAGCATCCAGTCGTTCCACTTCTTTATGATGAATGGAAATTCAGATGGAGTAGAAACTACAAATGGGTAGATATAGTATGCTTCTTATCGGCCATGGGACAGAAGCCACGGAATCATTCAAAATTATGCCATACGAATTATAACTTCAAGTACGAATTGACTCGGTGAGAACACATCATTAGGCTTGTAAGAAACATCTAGAATTGGAAACAAAATTATAGATAAAAAAAGAAATTTGTAATGGTTTTAAATGGAGTGACATAACAACTCACTCGTAAAAGTTGATTGAATGTGGCGACCGCAATGTACCCTGGGACAGATTGGCCACCTCCCCACCCCCACCCTTTAGGGTCCATATCCCAACCCCAACCCCTGGAAGAGATTTGCCAACCTCCCGAGCCCCACCCCTGGAAGAGATTGGCTCATCTCTCCACCCCTATGAGAGATTGGAACACCTCCCCATCCCCACCCTTTAGAAGTCAATTGCCCTATAACTATTTATATTACTGTGAATCTAGTCCTCATCTGACACAGGCAACATGCTATTGGTAGCAAAACCTTGAATATGATATCAATTGAGACTTACAAAGTATGATGTGAATGATGTTGAATAAGAAAATCAACAATGAATATCATCTTAGTCACCTCATTATGCATACAGTTTGTGTAGGCACACAGCTCTGTTAGAACCACTCTCTTTAAGACACCAAACCTGATTTGAATATTGTAGAGTTACTTCCGTTCGCGTCAGTACTCACGGTGTGAAACAAAAGAAAGAAAGTAACTCAAGTAGATTAGAATGATTTATATTGCTATCAATATTGTCATGGTTTCATGAATTTCCTAATTCTTAGTACTAATTGCTCGTACTAGGGAAGTTTGTAATTAGTTGCCCCGATATCTTCTGTGTCGCCCGTTGTCCTGTAGACTGTGATATTTATGTATCGTAACACGCAGATAGGTGTCAATCAAGCTGTTATCAGTGTCTAGACTCCTAATGTGTATCCCTGTTTGATATGATCTTTATAATCCACGGTTTAGCTGTGTGTGATCAGTATGAGTTTTGATATCACCCAGTAATCCAATGGTTTACTGGAAGAGATAGCATGTCATATGTACCCAGACAGTGTCATTCTACAGCCGTTCTCTCTGAAACACACAGCGTTGACAACCTACGTATTTCATTTCTTTCCTAAGTATATCACTGCATGTGTTTAGTATGACAAAACAAGAAATCATTTGTGGTTTTTTTTTATCTTTTTGTTCCAGGAACATCTCAGTCTCAAACACAAGCTGTTGGTTTTCATGCCCTTCTTACCTCGGATTTCCTAACCGTCCCCCACCCGCAAACATTTGTGTTTGACAACCTGCAACTGAACATGGGCCATGGCTATAACGCTCATAACGGACATTTCAGAGCACCTGTCGCTGGTCTATACTGCTTCACGGCTAACATCAAGTTCAGAAGCTCAGACACCGCTGAACTGAATGCCTCCATTGTAAAAAACGGTGACGAAATCGGTCTGCTTTACGTTTACGGTCAAGACACAGTTACCAGGACAACAGTTGTCATGTTGGCCTTAGGAGATTTTGTTTGGCTGAAAAACAACGTCAACAATTCGCCTCGGATATATGGTGGAAAATACAGTACTTTCTCTGGTTTCCTCATCACCCCTGTTGGTTAATGGTGTTGGAAAGAAGATTGTTTCTTGAGACAGGTTTCCAAAAGCGGATTTTTTTCATTGGTTTTATTTATTAAATTTATTAAAAGTTTTCGATTGTAGAACAAATATGGTAATTAGTATATATATAGATTATGTAGGCATGTTTAATGAGTAATTCTATTTGTATGTCAAATTCAATTCCAAATTGCATGTTACGAATAAAAAGTAAAATTCCAATTTTAATGCCAGGTACTGATGTTATTTTTTTCGAAGTTAGATAGATATGAACTAAAAGTATTTCATAGATGATTACATCATTGATATTTAGTAAAGATAGCAATATACTTGTGTTGGCAATTTCGTACCACAAAAACACAAGATTTAATACAGTCACGTGCCATAACAGTGTCACTGGATTGGTTTTACTCGACATTGTTGAACATGCTATCAACAGGCAATTACTTCATTCAAGGCTAACTTCCCATCTTTGCTATTTGTTGCAAATGAAATTGCGATATGTTGTGTCTCCTTGTACAAGTGATACTTTCTCCATTTTATATTGCAGTTTATATAAACTACATGTATCTTAATAAATATAAGAGCGTTAGAAAAATACCTGCTGACCCCATTACATGATCGTAAAAGCCGACTAAATATGGGATATATTATCTTTCCTATTCTTCGTGTTTTTCGTCTTCCTAACGTAAACCTTGACACAACCTCACTTTTGGCCATCATTTGAGCACTCGTCCTTGTGAAGAAGGCGATGGGTTCTGTCCATTGGCTGAAACACACCATAGTCTATAAAACTGATAATTTCTGATCCTGCGTAGCGCTTTGCATAAAGGGAGTGTGGCGACTTTGGAACGCCATATTATAAATGTCCATTATATGATACGATTTCATCATTATATAATTCAAAATTATCATTATATTTGAATTTATAATTATATGATGCAATGTACTAAATTGTCGTTATGTGGGGCGATGATTCGATATTGTCATTACACTGTATATGATGGGATACCGTCATCATATGATACGATATTGCCATTATATGATGGGATACCGCGATTATATGATGGGACATTGCCATTATATGATGGGATACCGTCATCATATGATACGATATTGCCATTATATGATGGGATACCGTCATTATATGATGGGACATTGCCATTATATGACGGGATACCGTCATCATATGATACGATATTGTCATTATATGATGGGATACCGTCATAATATGATGGGACATTGCCATTATATGATAGGATACCGCCATTATATGATACGATATTGCCATTATACAATGGGATACCGTCATCATTTGATATGATATTGCCATTATATGATGGGATACCGCCATTATATGATGGGATACCGCCATCATATAAATACGATATTACCATTATATGATAGAATACCTCCATTATATGATACGATATTGCCATTATATGATGGGATACCGTCATTATATGATACGACATTGCCATTATATGATAGGATACCGCCATGATGTGATACGACATTGCAATTATATGATAGGATACTGTCATTTAATGACACGATATTACCATTATATGATAAAATATTGCCATTATATGATGGGATACCGTCATTATATGACACGACATATATTGTCATTACATGATGGGATACCGCCATTATATGATGTGATACCGCCTTTATATGATGGGATACCGCCATTATATGATTGGATACCGCCATTATATGATGGGATACCGCCATTATATGATAGGATACCGTCATTATATGATAAGATATTGTCATTATATAATGGGATACCGCCATTATATGATGTGATACCGCCATTATATGATACGATATTGCCATTATATGATACGATATTGCCATTATATGATACGATATTGCCATTATATGATAAGATATTGCCATTATATGATGGGATACCGCCATTATATGATGAGATACCGCCATTATATGATGGGATACCGCCATTATATGATGTGATACCGCCATTATATGATACGATATTGCCATTATATGATACGATATTGCCATTATATGATACGATATTGTCATTATATGATGGGTTACCGTCATTATATGATACGATATTGCCATTATATGATGTGATACCGTCATTATATGATGGGATACCGTCATCATATGATACGATATTGCCATTATATAATGTGATACCGCCATTATATGATGCTATATATATATTTCCATTATATGATTGGATACCGCCATCATATGATACGATATTGTCATTATATGATGGGATACCGTCATCATATGATACGACATTGCTATTATATGATGTGATACCGCCATTATATGATGGGATACCGCCATTATATGATGTGATACCGCTATTATATGATGGGATACCGTCATTATATGATACAATATTTCCATTTTATGATACGATATTGTCATTATATGATGGGATACCGTCACCATATGATACGATATTGCCATTATATGATGTAATACCGCCATTATATGATGGGATACCGTCATTATATGATACGAAATTTCCTTTATATGATAGGATATTGTCATTATATGATGGGATGCCGTCATCATATGATACGATATCGCCATTATATGATGTGATACCGCCATTATATGATGTGATACCGCCATTATATGATGGGATACCGTCATTATATGATACGATATTTCCATTATATAATACGATATTGTCATTATATGATACGATATTCCCATTATATGATACGATATTGTCATTATATGATACGACATTTCCATTATAAAATACGATATTGTCATTATATGATACGATATTGTCATTATATGATGGGATACCGTCGTTATATGATACGATATTTCCATTATATGATACGATATTTCCATTATATGATACGATATTGTCAATATATGATGGGATACCGTCGTTATATGATACAATATTTCCATTATATAATACGATATTGTCATTATATGATACGATATTGTCATTATATGATGGGATACCGTCGTTTTATATTACGATATCTCCATTATATAATACGATATTTCCATTATATGATACGATATTGTCATTATATGATGGGATACCGTCGTTATATGATACGATATTGTCATTATATGATGTGATACCGCCATTATATAATGGGATACCGTAATTATATGATACGATATTTCCATTATATGATACGATATTGCCATTATATGATGCAAACTTATCGTTATATATGATAAGACATTATCATATTATATAGTGCTGATATCGTATCATATAATCATGAATCCGTATCATATATTGCTGATATCGTATAATGTGGCTAGTGATGTGTGCTTGGTCTGTGTCTCTGACTGCATGCTTCAATGGGATAGCACTATAAAACGTTTCCAAACATGAGCATACCGCAGTCTCCTAAAACACACACCCACTTCAAACACGCAACATATTGCATAGACGGAAGGCCGTCCTTATATGGCGCTAGATGTATACATGACGTTAACCTTACTGAGCAACATACGGTCATATACTAACAACCGACAGACCTATTGTCCAACTCACTTTATACGTCTCAGGCGTATGACAGAAGTCAGAGCTTACCTTTTGGGACTAAGTCTAACACACGCTAGGTGAGACAGGGTTAGGGGAGACATATGATAGGAAAAAAATAATACAGGGAAAAGAAAGAGGGAAAAGATAGGATCCCAGATTAGGTGACCTTTTGTGATCATGTAATGGTTGGTTGATTATACTTAACGTCAGATCAGATAAGGTCATTTAATAACGTCCTCCCCTGTGGTCAATGTATAGCATACGTGAATGGCTGTATGTTTTGGGAGGCTGCGGTATACAGTGCAGAATAGACCATCGGTTACATTTCTAACGACACCCAAACTGCAGGGCAGATAAAATATCAATAATATAACGGTTATTGCTGTAAGAAATGTATGATGCTATGTATATTTTCTTTTAACCATAAAACCTGTCTGCATTGATGCCTAAATCAAAACTTCAAACCAGATTCGGAACAATTATGTATCTAAATAATTTCTTGTGCCGCAATTTTTTTCATCTTGTTCCATTTTCTCGGGGGGAAATCGATTTGATGCTGGAATGCAAATTCCAGTTTTCAATTGACTAAGGTCTGGAGACTATTGGAACATTAATGTTTGGATTGTCGTTTTGGTCTGTATTCCCCCACTTGTTCAATGTCATCTGGGAATTAAGGAAGTTCTTTTCCAAATTTATGTTCACAATTTGTTATTCGGTGTTTCAGACCCTTATCAAAACTCTTATATCATACAAAACGTGTCAACATTATAATGTTGAAGAATCTCCTCCTTATTATTACTAGCTGAGGTAGAACCCTGTGCAACGCAGGCAACCTAAACCCTCAGATTTATAAACTGAAATATGTTAGTTCCTTCATCAAGCAATATTTCATACCGCTTATTCCCAATTTTCTCCCGCAGTGATCTCTTGTACTCATAGAATTCATAGCAACACTGATACATTTATGCAAACAAACCTTAGTGTTCAGAGAAGTGATTCTACGAGATGTGTTCAAAATCCTTTGAAAGTGGTTTTTTTTTCGTTTCCTCGTTTAGCATTGAGATAGATTCTCTGCATTTTGCATATATTTTGGGCGCTATAGACGTCTAGCAATACTTAGTAGTATATTATTTTATAATCAAACGTTTTACCAAATGACTCTCCTGATGACCACTTTCAGACACATATATATTATGACCTTTAAGGATAGTCTACTTATTTAATTGCCATATGTCCTTCACCCACTACGAAAACAAGTCACGAAAAGACAAAACCACCATCAATGTTTGTTCTTACTGCCATTAATTTGTCCCTTGAAACTCTCTTGTCCACTTAGAGCTACTTCACGCTCTTTCCTCTACCGCCTCTATGAATTTTCTCTCCTGGGCCCAAACTCAGAGTTCCTTAACTTACATATTTTAAGGAAGGTGCATTAGGTATTTTTCCTTAATTTCTGTAATGCTTTTACGTTTAAGTTAAGAAAAATTCCTTAACGTTTAGGAATGTTCGTGAAACGGGGTCTTGCACTTTCGTTCTAATCCAAACTATGTGTGTCATCTTGTCTTATTACTATTTATATTGTGTCCTGGATACACTACATCAATTGTTTCTAACTGCTGTATTGTTTGTCTGCATTATTTGATTGCAGTTATTGTTTCATGGATAGTCTCCATTTTGTTTTCCGGAGTATTTTGTCTGCTTGACACCCTTCGTTGTTTTTTCTTCTTTTTTTTTTCTTTTTTTTTCTTGCATATCTCATCTCCTTGACAACCTTCATTGTTTGTCCAAAGGTATGTTTTCAGCCTTTATCTTGTGGCTCTGGGGATTTCTTTCCTTTAGCTGATTCGTCTTTCATGTCCGTGTATCCATGCTAGATGACATTCTATTATTTCTAATATAAGATACAGTGTTGCAGTCCGCGTTTTGGAATTATATGAATATTGTGTTTAATTGATTTCTATATGCCATGTATGTGTGTATTATGCAGCTTCGTCTGTTTACTTATCTGATAGCGCAATGGTGTACCACTGTCACATTCATCATCTGTTAGGATTACGGTATCCGGTGCATGGAATGTTTCACTCTATCCGTTCAATGGCCGTACTCAACTGAGAACGAGCAGGCTAGCCCTTATACCATGGATTGGCAAGCAGTCTTACCCTCGACTAGCCACCAGACCCTAAATTGTTATACGAATTTCTCAATCTATACTAGATTATCTCCCCTAGTTTGAAACTTAGAATCAACCATGAAGTACAGACAGAAATAACCAGGCTAAATAGTTGTGTTTTCAATATTTTAGAGACTAGTGACCAGCCAGTCTAGCCCCACCCGATTACTGTGTATAATAATGTGTATCCTCGAAGGATTTTATCATACAAAAGGGCATGTACTTCACCAGTAAAAATCAATTAGTGATAGTATAGTCATGATACACCGCTACATTTACAAATATATCATATCATTGTAGGCTTCAGTCCCTTGTGGTCAGGAATGGTATAGTGACGTGTATCTGAATACAATACATCGAACTCCATTTATAAGAGAGATAATACAATTATTTCATCCCAATGTCTCCTATTAGTATATCCTTTGGAATCATGGGGTGCTTCTGTTGTATGTATCGTATATAATTAAAGGACGAGAGGTTTCACCAACGAAATACTATAGAAAGCTATACAATTTACCGTCAAATGTCCATGGATATACAAATAAATATTTTAAAAAAAAAATTGCTAGCCTGAATGGTTGTCTCTATGTATATACTTTTTCATTATGTTTTCTCAAGAAGAATGAATGGTGTAATACCATAACTATTTAAATGTCAGAAGAAATATCAATTTTAAATACGATGTGAATAATGAATATAAGTTGTAAAATGTTATGAATCTTTTCATTTCCATTTCACATCTGCTTCTTTATCCAGTTCACTAAAAGACATAAATAATTAATTAACATGTGTTTAATTAAAAAGCCAGCAATCATGACACAGCCACAGCAAAAGCGCCAGCAAGAAATTTTGTTTTTTTTATTGTTATTTTTCTTCAGTATAATACATATATTTTTACATATGTACATAATTTATATGAGAGGTACTATATATCAGTGATTTCGCAGCATAAATTACCTTCGTTGGTAGGAATAAGACATTTAATTTAGACTATTCCTATACATGTGTAATTGTTCTGGATCTTGAGTAGGTACAGCAGTTCATCAGTAACTTTGATATTCTATTTTGGAGCCTCTGTCTTGTGTATTTGTCTGGTATTTGTCTGCATGCTCCTCTTATATAGTTATATTACACATTTAAAGTCCATGTCTATATCCAAGATGACTAACATAATATTGCGTTATTGATTTATTTATCAACATATATGTAATAGAATTTCACCTAATAACATGAACAAAGTATATGGGTCTTCTTTTACATTATGTGTATGACACATGTAGAAAAAATGTTACGCCATTATGATGATATTGAAGGATACCAAACTGATTTTGGTCACAGAATTTTCATTTCGTCTTGTACACTTATGTTGAAAAATGTTTTACTCCTAGAATGGTTCCGATTCGATTGATACTGTGATGTGCATGCAGTCATTCTGTAAAGTATGAGCATACATGTTTAGATGTATATGTAATTCGTGTAGACCTTTCATGTGCCAAAGAATAGGATTTGTTACTTTACAATATAAGTTCATAAAAAAAGATGAACAAGTTGTTATTTTTTTCTTAGTACCCTTACCTAGTATCATTTTTAAATCGTATGTCTAAATATGATAAATGCATGTATGCACATTGTACATGTACTGAACTCTATGTGTGGAGGGGCTGATGGGGATATTATCTGTGTGGAATGTACACTAGCAGCAATAATGTAGCTCTAAAGACTTTAGAAAGAAAATGGTGTTGTCTTTAGAGCTACAATTGGCGCCTATTTCTGCTAATGGAGTAAAGTAATGATTATGCAAACTATCATTAAAACGTTTGTAGGCATTTTATCATACTTGTTTTATAGCTCGTACCTACTAGACAATAAATATGAACCGTATAAAATATCAAATTCTCAGCGAGACATTATTCTTTTACATATACATTTAAAGGTCTTTCTGAAGGGAATTTTTTTCACGTCTTGTAAGCGGGACAGTAGATAAGAATGGTAGTTATGTATGTTTGGACAAAAATAATATATAAATGCACATATTCGCATAAAATAACTGGAAACCTATAAAAAGGATTGACAATTGTGCCCAAGTGATTTTCGTACCCGGCCAAAAGGTATTGTAGGGCCCACAGGCGTTTGGTTCTATAGACATTTTTCTCTCTATATATATGTAATACTGACACAGTATTAGAGAGCCAAACGCCTGTGGTAGGCCGGGTACGTATATTCGTTCTAAATGTACACATGCACAAAAAATGTAACTACATGTACCTATAGACTAAAGAGGTGTTTTACACATTGATATTTTACTGCATTAATTTTAATTGCATTTATAGATAGTTCAATAACAATATAAATATACAATGTACCTTATTTATTGCCGTCAGTTCGAAGATCTTGCCACTATGAATAACTTGTTAGCCGAAGATATCCTAAGCAATCAGTATTTTAAGTACTAGTAAACAAGTAGAGACAGTTGCATGATATCGATGTCAGATATGGCTCATTTTCCACAATTGTCGTCAGAATGACCACTCAGTCGCCATTCTAGGGCAGCTGTACAACATGTCTGGATGTTGATGTATGGTCTGTCAAACCACAGGGTATCGTTCCAAATGATGAGATATATATAAACATAATATATGTAAATTGACGTGACCTATCTTATATACAGTATATTTCCTCATTCGGAACGAGGTTCTGTGGTCCGGTGTAACGTTGAAAATGGACCTCCGTTGAAAATTGACCTCGGGTCAGTTTTCAACGTTGAAAACGGACCCCGAATGCCGTTGAAAATTGAACATGCCGTTGAAAATTGACAGTGTCTAGGGTCAATTCTCAACGGCAGGTCTGTTGAAAAATGACCGTTGAAAAATGACCTTGGCAAACTATCAACGGATGGTCTGTTGAAATATGATCCTAGTACATTCACATATATGTATATAACTGTTGCACAAACATAATATCGCCATTCCAAATATAAGCGACCCTTCTGTGCTGGTATTTAAATTACGTAATCACCTCGATTTGAATTGAAATTTGGTATTGTTATCATCGTAACAAATACCTCATTTATATATTTTAGGTGCTTGTATGTATATTATGGAGAATACGGCACTACAAAACTTTCATTTTTTCTATAGTCATTTTTTAATTGTTCTCAGACTGAGGAATTGCTATATAACACTGAGGTAACGTAGTAAATAAAAATGAATTGTTGTTATCAACTGCATGCAATATTTGTACTATGTGGTGTTCACTTCCGTATGGTGGCTGATTACGGCCATCTCGTGTTGTTGTGTTGTCGCCTTGTCGTGTTGTCGCCTTGTCGAGTTGTCGCGGTCTCAAACTGCGACAACCCGAGATTTAACAGTAAAAATGTCGACTTGTCGCGTTTTCGAACCGCGACAAGTCGACAAGACGACAACACGACAAGTCGACATTTCAAACACGCTAATTAGCGCGTACAGAATCTCGTGTTGTCGCGGTAAAATGTCGACTTGTCGTGTTGTCGAGTTGTCGACTTGTCGTGTTGTCGCCTTGTCGTGTTGTCGACTTGTCGTGTTGTCGAGTTGTCGACTTGTCGCCTTCCTGTTACACATGCGCAAACAATGGATAACACTCGCCATATTGGATTGCTTATGAAAATAATTGTGTGCATGTGGTTGTAGCTAGATGAAGATATTTGTTAGCAATTTCTTTACCAAGAGTTGTCAAAGTATTTTTTCTCTGAACTATGAATTTCAATAATTTGTTTATTATATGATAATCGTGTAATAATGGTCTGATTAGTAAGCAGTAATCGTCATCTGTTAATTTTAAGGTCACTTGAACCGCTTAGGCCTAATAGTTCGAAGGCCCGTTAATCCGAAAATTAGAAAATATTGCAATTATGTAGTTGTTTTACTTCATGTAAATTTATAGTTTGACATGTTTTCAATAAATTGTGATAAATACATTTTTCGGGAATTCTTTAAAATTATTTAACTGCAAACTTCTATGGACGGCAAGTTGTGATTTCTTCAATGAGCATTGCATGATAAAAAATAAATCAAAATTATAAATAAAAAAAATCATAAAGAGATAGAAAATATCTTACATTTTATAAGATGTTACATTAATATACATTTTATGAATTATCTTACAAACATACGCCTAATGTAAAGCTTATGTGTACTGCAATTTGATTGCATTAGGGATAACATGGCTGCATGAATGGATGATATATATCACCAATTCTAACCTGCCTACATGTTTGAAATATGTATTTCACGACTTATTTTTGTGTTTCCTGCTTCCTTTTACTTGTTTATTCTCTCCTTTTTCAATGATGAAAATGGTTCGCATAATGGTAATTTCAGGGAAACTAATAACCAGGATTGCAGTGTAAATATACACTCTTTCATATCGGATACGTTTACGTACATGTATTGCAAGATTATGTTTTTTTCACAATTTCATTTCGTTTTTTGTCGGTGACCCTACGTTACATTTGTGATAATTGTAGCGTAGTGCAGTGCAATCATCCGTGGGTCACATAGAGATGATGTCAATCTTATGGTGGCTGATTACGGCCATCTCGTGTTGTTGTGTTGTCGCCTTGTCGTGTTGTCGCCTTGTCGAGTTGTCGCGGTCTCAAACTGCGACAACCCGAGATTTAACAGTTAAAATGTCGACTTGTCGCGTTTTTGAACCGCGACAAGTCGACAACACGACAAGACGACAAGTCGACAACACGACAAGTCGACATTTCAAACACGCTAATTAGCGCGTACAGAATCTCGTGTTGTCGCGGTAAAATGTCGACTTGTCGTGTTGTCGAGTTGTCGACTTGTCGTGTTGTCGCCTTGTCGTGTTGTCGACTTGTCGTGTTGTCGAGTTGTCGACTTGTCGCCTTCCTGTTACACATGCGCAAATCATATGAAATAGCCACTATCTTTGAATATAGAAAACTGAAGTCAATGCTTGTGTATGGTGGCATATGTCTGCCATCGATTTGCCGACTTACGACTTAATAATGTCGACATCGTTAAGGCATTAAGTCGACATCATATCGGAAGATGTCGACATAAACAGAAGAATATGTCGACTTACCACATGTACATGCCCACATAATGATTCCAAGATATTTATGTAGACAGTCGGTAACTCGGCGATTTATGTGTTTATGCTCGGGTGTGACACCGACTTGTCAGTTATTGATGTCGACATCTAAACTAAAAGATGTCGACATCTGGTCTTGAAAGTGGAAATCAAAGGCCACCCTTTCATAGAGCACTGTGTATATGCAGCAAAAGCCATACAACAGAGATCGACGTTGATTTTGTTAATTAAAGTTTTTATTTATTTGATTTCAAAATAAAAAAAATTGTGATCCTGCACATCCCGGCCATGAAACTGTAGCCTGCGTGTACGTAGCTGTTAGCCCGAGCTAAGGAAGTGTACAACGAATTATTAATATATATAACCTTGGGTTGAAAATTCGTTTCAAAGCTGTGTGTGTGTTTTGTTGATTGGAATTCGTACCAAGTCCATGTAGTACATACCGTACTATACTATATTAAAAGAATGAATGAAAAAAAAATAAAAAATAAAAAGATTTTTTTTATGTTGTATTTTCTTGTGAATCCCGAAAAATACCAGTTACCTAATTTAAAAGCCATAAAGGTCACAGTATAGGTACACAATACACATTGGGAAACCAGCTTTACTTGTTAGCTTGGCCTGTCCATATATATATACATAAATATTTACATCCCTCGATACACTTATATAAAGGAATTTTTGTTACGGTCTTAATGGTCAGATTCAACCTTTGGGCTAAAAATCCTCCAGGAAGGCGGTTTTAAACTCCCAACTCGCGATACATCTGCATCTATTTTTCGTAGTAAAAACATGCGTTCTTTGTAGTCAAACGTAGTAAAAAAAAAGTCACGTGCTTATACCTCATTCATGCCATTGGCCGGAATATACAATTGTGTTATGGGTAACTAGTGATCACGTGATTTTGTGTTTACTTCCGAATATGGTGATAGTTTGCTTGCCATTTCTTCGGAGAAATTGATTTATTTGAAAATATTTAGACTCCAAAATGTTATTAATATTGCATGCATATCATTTTGACTTGCACATATGCACTGTTTTACTATAAATAATGAACTGAATGAGTTGTAAAACTGCCATTTTTTCACGTTTTGTAAATAAATGATATAATACGAATTGACCAATTCAATAGGTCTAACCGTCTAATCTAAAATCAGCGAAGATCGGCTACTCCCGGCTAAATTCGTAGAATTCTAAATTTATATTTATATATATTATTACCTGCTTTAGGGTTCAGAACATATGCATATATATCACAGAGAAAATAAGGCCAAATTATGTGTAAATACCAGGTCAGAGAAATCACTCTATTTGGAAGTAAACACACACTCATGTGATCACTAGTTACCCACTAATACAATTCCATATTTATTTCGGCCAATGGCATGAATGAGGTATAATCACGTGACTTGTTTTACTACGTTTTACTACAAAGAACGCGTGCTTTGTACCATTATAAGGGAAATCCTCCGCGGATCGTGGTTTCATTTCCACCATTTGAAATTGTTAGCAATACTATCATATCATAGTTTTTTTTTTCATATTATTTCCAAACAAATAGTTATAAGTTTCCGCATAGCCCACTTAGCTTTTTGGGAATCTAATACATACATGTACATGTATGTACACATATACTAAGAAACACGGGCTTATGTGCTTACATGGCTGCTTCCCGCCTGGTAAATTGGGACCTAGGACCTAACTCATTATGCTTCGGTAGGTTCCGTACGAAAATGTATCATTTTGTTTCTCCATAGAGTCGAGTTGTCTCAAGGCCCTCTACCAATATTGTGAATTTCATGGCCCTGGGGTCTCGGGAATTTTCCCCAGGAGATAGGGTCTTTACCATAGTTTAAATAGGGAAACACATTTATGAGCATTATTTGCTCAATTTTCAAAGGAAACATATGTAATGGAATCAAATACTCTTCATATATTAAAAGGTTAAATGGATATCGTCACTGGCTGATTTCATGGGCCTGATAGGCCAATATATGGTGCTTATATACAGTGTATGTATTTGTTTCATTCTGTATCCGAACTCGGGTGACCAATCAGAAAAAACCATGCATGGTTGACAGGTGGCTATGTGTTTTGTAATTCCTGCTATATAGACTTCATTTTTAGTTTTCCCATGTTATAAAACATTTCCAAGAGGAAAGAAAAAGGTAAACAAAAATACAGAAATAGAGAAAAGATCCATCTTTTATTGGCATGATTTACATCAGTCAGTAGTGGGTACCAAGTTCATCAAACTTTTTAAATGTGCAACTGCAGGGGCGTAGGAAGAAAAGGGCCCTCCTGCACATTTTTCGTACTTCATTTTAGAAAATTTTGCCGCTTTGCGGCGCATTTCCTAAAAGTTCAAGCACGTAATGTCCAAACCTTTAATAATAAAAATTCAATACACATGAACTAAACTAAAAATGTCCATCAAGGGATTCTACTATTTCAAAATGCTTCTTAAAATATTAAATTGTTTATATGTCTAAGCAACACAATTAAATCAATTCATTATTTTTTTTAGTTAAACAACAATGTGCTGATGGTGTGAAGACGTATGTTCAGATCGAGCAGGGTTGCATAATGGTATGACGACATTCACAATTATAATTTCTAAATGCAGGTAAATGTAAATCGAAAAATTACCACGTTAAGAACGCATTAAAATCCTCAAAATACACCGTAAAACTCATCTTGGCCATTCCAAATCGTAATATTTTTCGCGGGGGAGACCCCCGGACCCCCAGAACACCAAAGTCTCGCGCATTCGGCGCTCGCAACATCATCAAAATCGTATATTTTTTTCCGGGGGAGATCCCCGGACCCCCAAAACACCAAAATCTCGACCCTTCAACGATCGCACGCCATTTTGCATATTCATTAATTTCCTGTTAGCGTCGCCATTGATGTGGATGTGTACAAGGATTATATGTAATGATTTATGAGAAAAAGTATATAAAGTATATATGATTGTGTGTTGAATTAATCTCCTCCTGTGTGACCTATTGCAATTGTCTTTTGGCTGGCATCATCCAGTGTCTGTTGTAAACAATTTACAATCTTCTTAATAACCAAGAACCTCATACATGGACATGTTATTTGGCCATAGCATGCTGGGATGAAGGGATACAGAGTTTGTTCAAATCAATGATCTTGACCTATGTGCCAAGTCACAGGGCTGAGACATATTTATTTGTTTGTTTAAAAGCAAAACATTATTTATAACTGTGCATATCGGAATTCAGGTGACTGTTAGACATAAATGTATATATCCTTATTGCCTTCTGCTCATTCTCAAATCTCATCCATTTGTAAACAATTCAAATTTTAACAAACTTCTTCTCCACAACACGGTTTTTCTCATTTTACAGCAAGTACAAAAACAACAACAATCAAATAACGATCATGAATATTTTGTATTGATATTATTTTTTTGCAAATTTTCAGCAAAACAAACATGTTTCAAATTAAATTAATACACATATTTGATTAATATTTAAAAAGGATTTTTTTTTATATCATAGCAAAGGTACATGGGTTGTCATTTTAATCAAGGGAGATAAATCCGTTTTGAAGGATTTTCCACAAAGTGGAAAAGTTAAGATTAATTCACCTCCCATGCATTATTCAACCAAATTTAGCCTGGTGCATTTCCTGGTCAACATCAATTATAATTTCAACACAAATTAATTAGATGATGTTTCAAGTAATTGTCGAGTATGTATACATGAACTTTGACATCTGCCATGGCACAACATGTAATCTTCAATTTATCAATGTTTCACAATCAAAGTCTACTCTAAGCCTTCTGTTTCAAATGGTGGAAATGAAATCACGATCCGTGGGGGATTTTCCCCAATAATGGTACAAAACACGCGTTCTATGTAGTCAAACGTAGTAAAACAAGTCACGTGATTTTACCTCATTCATGCCATTGGCCGAAATAAATATGGAATTGTATTATGGGTAACTAGTGATCACATGAGTGTGTGTTTACTTCCAAATAGAGTGATTTCTCTGACCTGGTATTTATACAAAATTAGGCCTTTTGAAGAAGATCTTACTTTCTCTGTGTTATATGTATATGTTCTGAACCCTAAAGCAGGTAATAATATATATAAATATAAATTTCGAATTCTCGGATTTAGCCGGGAGTAGCCGATCTTCGCTGATCTTAGATTAGACGGTTAGACCTATTGAATTGGTCAATTCGTATTATATCATTTATTTACAAAACGTGGAAATGACAGTTTTACAACTCAGTTCAGTTCATTATTTATAGTAAAATAATACATATGTGCAAGTCAAAATGATATGCATGCAATATTAATAACATTTTGGAGTCTAAATATTTTCAAATAAATCAATTTCTCCGAAGAAATGGCAAGCAAACTATCACCATATTTGGAAGTAAACACACAATCACGTGATCACTAGTTACCCATAATGCAATTGTATATTCCGGCCAATGGCATGAATGAGGTATAAGCACGTGATTTTTTTTACTACGTTTTTACTACAAAAAATAGATGCAGATATATCCCGAGTTTGGAGCTAAAACCGCGTCCCGCGGGAGGATTTTTAGCCCAAAGGTTGAATCTGGCCATTAAGACCGTAACAAAAAATCGTTGTGCCTTTATTTAAGTGTGTCGAGGGATGTAAATATTTATGTATATATATGGACAGGGCAAACTAACAAGTAAAGCTGGTTTCCAAATGGGTATTTTGTATCTGTACTGTGACGTTTATGGCTTTTAAATTACGTAACTGGTATTTTTCGTGATTCGCAAAAAATGAAATCTTGAAAAAATCATTGTAATATATAGTATAGTACGGTATGTACCACATGGACTTGGTACGAATGCTAATCCACAAAGCACACACACAGCTTTTAAAACGATTTTTCAACCCACGGTTATATATATTAATAAATGATTATGGCCAAGAGGATGGAAATTCGTTGTACAAAGCAGAGTCCTTAAATTGCACTCTAACTTCCTCTGCTCGGACTAACAGTTACAATGTGTACATACACGCAGGCTACAGCTGCATGGCCGGGATATGCAGGATCACAATTTTTAATTTTGAAATCAAATAAACAAAAACTTTTTCTGAATAAACAAAATCAACGTCGAACTCTGCTGTATGGTGCCGTGCTGCATATACACAGTGCCCTATGAAAGGGTGGCCTTTGAATTCCACTTTCAAGACCATGGCCAGATGTCGACATCTTTTAGTTTAGATGTCGACATCGATAACTGACAAGTCGGTGTCACACCCGAGCATAAACACGATTAATCGCCGAGTTACCGACTTTCTACATAATTATCTTGGAATCATTATGTGGGCAGGGTCATGTGGTAAGTCGACATATTCTTCTGTTTATGTCGACATCTTCCGATATGATGTCGGCAACTCGATGGCAGAAATATGCCACCATACTTGTGAATATTTGGTGTGTTTGTAATATATTCGATGTACAAAATTGTTTTAAAAATCATATTTTCCCCATTGTTAACTCTTTTGAAAAGTATTATACTTAACGGAAATTATAATATTAAATTAAATAAATATTAACAAAACAAAGGATGTTGTCAGAACACAGAACAAAAATGTTTGTATAATGAACAGTGACAGAGACGACAAATGTATATCAACTTAATATTGCAAAATATCCTTTTAAAATATTGTGTTATTAATCGGTTAAGACTTATTATTCAATTTGAAGAATTGAAGAGAACACGGCTGATAAGACGAAATATTATCTATTATTACTAATTACTGTACTAGGTTATGTGTGTAGTACATCAAACAATAACCTTGATTTAAAGGGTTTGTGACACAAAAAGTGATAAGTTGTCTATAGATTGGCTAATAAAGAATTTGATGTAAAACGATTAGAAAAAAAATCATAAAAACTTTCATTTAGTCCAAAGCGTTATAGAACAGATAAGGTGTTGTGCCCCATCTTTCTGGTAATTAGTTCATGTATTTTGATCATCAGCATGCATTACAATGTACATAATGTAAGTATTTTTTATAGAATTTATATATTGTACAGTTAAACAGTAAGATTTACCCTGGAAAGTTTGAATGTGTAACTCGACTGCAGTAATTCATACAATAGTATACAATTGCTGGAGCATAGATACTTCCAGGGGATATCAATTTAATGGAACTCTGCATGCAAAAGAAAAGTACACAATTAGTATTTCTGGGTCTAGAAATTCCTAATACACAAAACATGTGTTCATTTTACGAAGTGAATATCATAATTATATAATAATAATCTTTCTCAAAGCGATCAATTTGTGGTTAAGAGAGGCTTGGCTAATTATGATACATTCAAGTGTAATTGACCTGTGTTAATATGGTCCGAATATGCTAAGTCAATAACAGCAACTCAAGTTACATTACGCAAACATTGCGTTCTTCAGGGCGGTGTCCTATGGTCATAGGGATAACATGGCTGCATGAATGGATGAGATATATCACCCATTCTAACCTCCATACATGTATGAAATATGTATTTAGCGACTTATTTTTGTGTTTCCTTCTTCTCCCTTTTACTTGTTTATTCTCCCCTTTTTCAATGATGAAAATGGTTCGCATAATGGTAATTTCTGGGAAACTAATAACCAGGATTGCAGTGTACATATACACTCTTTCATATCGGATACGTTTACATACATGTATTGCAAGATTATGTTTTTTTTTCACAATTGTTAAAATTAGTCACATTTCGCTTTTTGTCGATGACCCTACGCTACATTTGTGATAAATGTAGCGTAGAGTAGTGCCATCATCCGTGGGTCACTGAAGATGGTGTCAATCTAGAGTTACACATATCTTAGCAAGTTTATTACTGAGTCCTGTACATTTATATCGGTTATCGGACTATCAGACGTTCGGACTAATGGGCCTTAGGACTAACGGTCGTTCGGACTAACGGTCGTTCGGACTAACGGACGTTCAGATTAACGGGCCTTCGGACTATTAAGCCTTAAGGACAAGGTGGTCACCCAGGCAGGTGACCTATCGACATCATTTTCATTTGTCTTCTATCACCATAAAAATAACAATTCCATAATCTTCTCAACTGGTCCGAATTCAACTAAACCTGTTAGGGAAACATGTTTAGGATAAGTTAAAGTGTAAAAATCAAGCGGCTGATCTCAACAGGGTAGCAGATCTACATATATATGTAGATATTTGAAAAATCTTATAATGTTGCCACGCCTAGGAATCAAAGTTCAATATACGCTATTCGGATAATATATACATGTACCTATATCATAGATGTTGTATGGCGGCTGGGAACATTTTGTTTTATTAATTACCCATTTTATGTGTTGATTAATTAAGTTATATGTGTCGTAACTAGGCATGCATTTTTTCTTCAAGAAACTGTTGAAAACCATCAGGTTCTTTTAAGGTGTGATAATCATTCAAATGGTCAGAAAACCATGTACGATGCCTTGTAAACATTATTTACAAGTCAGAATTTATGCCTTATGTATGTTAATATGAATGCATACCTGCAGTAATCATTTTTTTATTTTCTTATTATTTTATAAAAATGTTAAATGAAATTGTCGACCACATCTTGGCTTCATAGCCTGACCGCATACGTAATGTCAAAATCATTTTCAGTACTTATTCATACTAGTAAATGCAATTTTCAAAAGGTTGATGGTGAATAAAATATCAAAAAGCTCTTGATTCGTGAGTATGAAAATTACGGCACATACATGTATATAATGCTTTAAAGACCCACTACATGTACCTTTCCGAAACGAAAATTCAATTAGCATTTGCTTCTTAATTGTTTTCATTTTCATAATATGAATTAACAAAATAGTAGCACATCTAAAATTAAAACAAAATCATTTTTTTCTTATACTGATTATCCAATGTAGACACAGGATTAATTGTCTACATGTAGATGGCGATTCAATAATTTGGACCCATCGGAGTGTCATGTATAGACCATTTTAGACGTTTTATGAGTTTAAATACAAAAATCGGTATAATCGTAATCTACATGGTGATATATAGTGAGAAGGAATGGATAGATCCCGAGACAAACGGAAATTAGTCCATCTACATGTAGTTTTAACGGTTAAAATCATATTCCTAGTAAGTCTTCACAAAAAAGGTTACTACCGTTGGTAAGAGCAATAATTTTCTTTTCAAAATCCTACACAACTATACAAAGTGCTGTCACTAAGACGAAAGCAGCCGAAAAATTATGCATATATTATAAGCCGGCTTTGATCTTCATCATATAAATGTTTGCACATTATATAAAGAAGGTTGCACATCATATAAAGAAGTGTGTCCAAAATTAAAAGAAATTGTACCGAATATAAAGTTTAATTTTAGCTACATATATATAAAGGAAAATGCATCGAATATCTCGATATAATGACGGAGAATAATGGTAAATGTATCGAAAATAACAACGGAATTTCTGAATATAAAGATAAAAGCAATGCAGATAATAAGATATACATGTACAGTGTATAAGGCTGTATATATGTTATTATCCCGCCCTGGTAGAATAAATAATAACCCAGGCCGTACGTAGCCCGAGGTCATTATTTTAAATTATACCAGGGCGGTATAACACCATATGAACCGAAAACTGAGGTCCTTATTTTTTGTACTAGATATGTATCTATGTGCATGTTAGTTACAAGAAAAAGCATTGACCATAGGACACCACCCTGAAGAACGCAATGTTTGCGTAATGTAACTTGAGTTGCTGTTATTGACTTAGCATATTCGGACCATATTAACACAGGTCAATTACACTTGAATGTATCATAAATAGCCAAGCCTCTCTTAACCACAAATTGATCGCTTTGAGAAAGATTATTATATAATTATGATATTCACTTCGTAAAATGAACACATGTTTTGTGTATTAGGAATTTCTAGACCCAGAAATACTAATTGTGTATTTTTCTTTTGCATGCAGAGTTCCATTAAATTGATATCCCCTGGAAGTATCTATGCTCCAGCATTTGTATACTATTGTATGAATTACTGCAGTCGAGTTACACATTCAAACTTTCCAGGGTAAATCTTACTGTTTAACTGTACAATATATAAATTCTATAAAAAATACTTACATTATGTACATTGTAATGCATGCTGATGATCAAAATACATGAACTAATTACCAGAAAGATGGGGCACAACACCTTATCTGTTCTATAACGCTTTGGACTAAATGAAAGTTTTTATGATTTTTTTTTCTAATCGTTTTACATCAAATTCTTTATTAGATCTTAATCAAGGTTATTGTTTGATGTACTACACACATAACCTATTACAGTAATTAGTAATAATAGATAATATTTCGTCTTATCAGCCGTGTTCTCTTCAATTCTTCAAATTGAATAATAAGTCTTAACCGATTGATAACACAATATTTTAAAAGGATATTTTACAATATTAAGTTGATATACATTTGTCGTCTCTGTCACTGTTCATTATACAAACATTTTGTTCTGTGTTCTGACAACATCCTTTGTTTTGTTAATATTTATTTAATTTAATATTATAATTTCCGTTAAGTATAATACTTTTCAAAAGAGTTAACAATGGGGAAAATATGATTTTTAAACAATTTTGTACATCGAATATATTACAAACACACCAAATATTCACAAGCACTGACTTCAGTTTTCTATATTCAAAGATAGTGGCTATTTCATATGATTTGCGCATGTGTAACAGGAAGGCGACAAGTCGACAACTCGACAACACGACAAGTCGACAACACGACAAGGCGACAACACGACAAGTCGACAACTCGACAACACGACAAGTCGACATTTTACCGCGACAACACGAGATTCTGTACGCGCTAATTAGCGTGTTTGAAATGTCGACTTGTCGTGTTGTCGTGTTGTCGACTTGTCGCGGTTCAAAAACGCGACAAGTCGACATTTTAACTGTTAAATCTCGGGTTGTCGCAGTTTGAGACCGCGACAACTCGACAAGGCGACAACACGACAAGGCGACAACACAACAACACGAGATGGCCGTAATCAGCCACCATACAATCTAGAGTTACACATATCTTAGCAAGTTTACTACTGAGTCTTGTAATTAAGTCTGTACATTTATATCGGTTATCGGACTATCAGACTTCCCGACTTATGGGCCTTAGGACTAACGGTCGTTCGGACTAACGGACGTTCAGATTAACAGGCCTTCGGACTATTAAGGATTTATCGACATCACTTTTATTTGTCGTCTATCACCATTAAACATAACAATTCGATCACCTTCTCAACTGGTCCGAATTCAACTAAGCCTGTTAGGGAACATATTTAGGATAAGTTGAAGTGTAAAAATCAAGCGGCTGATCTCAACAGGGTAACAGATCTACATATTTGAAAAATCTTATAATGTTGCCACGCCTAGGAATCAAAGTTCAATATACGCTATTCGGATAATATATACATGTACCTATATCATAGATGATGTATGACGGCTGGGAACATTTTGTTTTATTAATTACCCGATTTTATGTGTTGATTAATTAAGTTATATGTGTCGTAACTAGGCATGCATTTTTTCTTCAAGAAACTGTTGAAAACCATCAGGTTCTTTTAAGGTGTGATAATCATTCAAATGGTCAGAAAACCATGTACGATGCCTTGTAAACATTATTTACAAGTCAGAATTTATGTCTTATGTATGTTAAGATAAATGCATACCTGCAGTAATCACTTTATAATTTCTTATTACTTTATAAAAATGTTAAATGAAATTGTAGACCACATCTTGGCTTCATAGCCTGACCGCATATGTACTGTCAAAATCATTTTCAGTTCTTATTCATACTTGTAAATGTAATTTTCGAAAGGTTGATGGTGAATAAAATATCCAAAAGCTCTTGATTCGTGAGTATGAAAATTACGGCACATATATACAGCTTTTAAGACCAACTACCTTTCCGAAACGAAGAATTCAATTAGCGTTTGCTTCTTAATTGTTTTTATTTTCGTGATATGAATTAACAAAATAGTAGCACATCTAAAATTAAAAACAAAATCAATTTTTTTTTCTTATATTGGTGATCCAATATAGACACAGGATTAATTGTCTACATGTAGATGGCGACCCAATAAATTGGACCCACCAGAGTGTCATGCATAGACTATTTTGGACGTTTTATGAGTTTGAATACAAAAATAGGTGAAATCGTAATCTACATGGTGATATATATATTGAGAAGGATGGATAGATCCCGAGACAAACAAAACGTAGTCCACCTATATGAAGTTTTAGCGGTTAAAATCATATTTATAGTAAATCTTTACAAAAACGGTTACTACCGTTGGTAAGAGCAATAATTTCCTTTTCAAAATCCTACACAACTATTCAAAGTGCTGTCACTAAGACGAAATCAGCCGAAAAATTACGCAAATATTATAAGCCGGATTTGATCTTCATTATATAAATGTTTGCACATTATATAAAGAAGGTTGCACATCATATAAAGAAGTGTGTACAGAATTTAAAGAAATTTGTACCGAATATAAAGTTTAATTTTAGCTACATAATATAAAGGAAAAGGCATCGAATATCTCGATATAACGACGGAGCATAATGGTAAATGTATCGAATATAATACAGGAATTACCGAATATAAAGATAAAAGCACTGCAGATATACATGCATAAGGATGTATATATGTTGTTGTCCCGCCCTAGTAGAATAAATAATAACCCAGACCGTAGCCCGAGGTCATTATTTTAAATTATACCAGGGCGGTATAACACCATATGAACCGAAACTGAGGTCCTTATTTTTTATACTAGATATTATTTTTTTTTGGCAAGTATCAAAGCATTCTCTAATGTGCATGTTACTTAAAAGAAAAAACATCGACCATAGGACACCACCCTGAAGAACTCAATGTTTGCGTAATGTAACTTGAGTTGCTTTTATTGACTTTGCACTCGGACCATATTAACACAGGTCAATTATACTTGGATGTATCATAATTAGCCAAGCCTCTCTTAACCACAAATTGATCGCTTTGAGAAAGATTATTATATAATTATGATATTCATTTCGTAAAATGAACACATGTTTTATGTATTAGGAATTTCTAGACCCAGAAATACTAATTGTGTACTTTTCTTTTGCAAGAGTTCCATTATATTAAATTTCAACTGGAAGTATCTATGCTACAGCATTTGATTACTATTGTATGAATTACTGTAGTCAAAATGCACAATCAAACTTTCGAGGGTTAAATCTTGCTGTATTACAATAAACAAATTTTATAAATAATAATATTAACATTATATACGTTGTGATGCATGCAGATGATCAAAATAGATGAACTAATTACCAGAAAGATGGGGCACAACACCTTATCTGTTCTATAACGCTTTGGACTAAATGAATGTTTTAATGATTTTTTTTATCGTTTTAAATCAAATTCTTTATTAGATCTTAAATTAAGGTTATTGTTTGATGTACTGCACACATAACCTATTACAGTAATTAGTAATAATAGATAATATTTCGTCTTATCATCCGTGTTCTCTTCAATTCTTCAAATTGAATAATAAGTTTTAACCGATTAATAACACAATATTTTGTAAAGGAGATTTTACAATATTAAGTTGATATACATGTACATTTGTCCTCTCTGTTACTGTTCATTGTACAAACATTTTTGTTCTGTGTTCTGACAATATCCTTTGTTTTGTTAATATTCAATTAATTTAATATTATGATTTCCGTTAAGTATAATACATTTCAAAAGAGTTAACAATGGGGAAAAATATAATTTTTTAACAATTTTGAACATCGAATATCTTACAAACACACCAAATATTCACAAGCACTGACTTCAGTTTTCTATATTCAAAGATAGTGGTTATTTCATATGATTTGCGCATGTGTAACAGGAAGGCGACAAGTCGACAACTCGACAACACGACAAGTAGACAACACGACAAGGCGACAACACGACAAGTCGACAACTCGACAACACGACAAGTCGACATATTACCGCGACAACACGAGATTCTGTACGCGCTAACTAGCGTGTTTGAAATGTCGACTTGTCGTGTTGTCGACTTGTCGTCTTGTCGTCTTGTCGACTTGTCGCGGTTCGAAAACGCGACAAGTCGACATTTTAACTGTTAAATCTCGGGTTGTCGCAGTTTGAGACAACTCGACAAGGCGACAACACGACAAGGCGACAACACAACAACACGAGATGGCCGTAATCAGCCACCATACTTCCGAGTACCAGTGGATAGTGTTACAAAACTATTATTATGGGATATTATTAATTTGTTTCTTAATTATTTTTTATGACTATATTTTCGACGATTTAACGTTTGTCAGATATTCCCTGCAATACAAGAATGCATGTATTATATATCTGCGTATGGATCAGTTATGTTGTGTTCTGCGTATGGTTGTGTTGTTGTGTTGTTTTGTGGTTGTGTGTTTTTGTGTTGTGTGGTGCTGTTGTGTGTTGTTTTGTTGTTGTGTGATGTTGTGTTGTGTGGTGTTGTGTTGTTGTGTGTTGTGTTGTATTGTTATGTGTGGTTGTGTCATGTTATTGTGTTGTGTGTCATTGGTGTGTTGTTGTGTTGTGTGTTGTTATGTGCTTTGTGGCTGTGTTTTGTGTTGTGTTGTTGTGTTGTTGTTCCGTGTTTGTGTAATGCGTTGTTACGTGATGTTTTTGTGAAGTGTTGTTCCGTTATGTTGTGTTGTGTAGTGTTGTGGTTGTTGGATGTTGTTGTATTGTTGTTGCGTGGTTGTGTGGTGTGGTTGTGTTGTGTGGTGTTGTGTTGTGTGATGTTTTGTTGTGATGTTGTGTTGTTTTGATGTGTAATGTTGTCTTGTGTTGTGTGTTTTGTGATGTTGTGTTTAGTGTGATGCGATGGAGCGAAAACACGACGGCGACGGAGCGAAAACACGACGGCGACGGCGACGGAGCGAAAACACGACGGCGACAGCGACGGAGCGAAACTTTCGTCGCTCCTTCGCCGTTGTGTTCTCGCTTCTTTGCCGTCGTGTTTTCGCTCCTCCGATCATTCGTGTATAGGTCGAAGGAGCGAAGGAGCGATAATTGAAATTTGGCCCTAACGGAACACCATACGTTAGGGTCGTGTTTTCGCTCCTTCGCTCCATCGCCGTCGTGTTTTCGTTCTTTCGCTCCTTCGCGTATAGATCGAAGGAGCGAAGGAGCGATAATTGAAATTTAGCCCTAATGGAACACCATACAACACTGTTATCTAGTGTTTTACGGCCAATCCGCGGAACTGTTTCCCGAGGCATATGTTGTTACCTCATTTTCTTAATTTTTGATTTTTGACTATTGATTTTTAAGCATAGAACTGCATTCATTTGGCAATTATTGGAGTATATGAATGTCAAGTGGACAATGGTAAATTTAATATAAAATTTGGCGCTGTTTAAAATTTGTTTATTTATTTGTAAATGTAGACTGGATGTTATACTTTGATTATTAAATACACAATTAAGGATTGAAATATATCCACGTGTGAAGACAAGACAGTTCACAGAAAATACAACTGTAGTTTCCAGGATTATATAATCATTTTTTTTAATCATCTTTTGTTTGGCTTAGGAATGTTAGACAAAAGGGAGGAGTGGATACATAAGAAAATAGTTGTAGTACAACTATTCTCATACATATCCACTCCTCCCCTTTAGTCTTTTAGATATGATTGATGATTGGAGATTTTCAGAAAGACCTTCATTGTGTGCAATGTGTTTCGCCTGTGAATATCTGTGATTTTTGGATGCTGTGGTAGGTATATTTTTTTACCGTAGCCAGTTCCCGAAAATATATAATATACATGCATTTGCTACATCGCAATACAAACAATACACCATAAACTTATGTGCATCACATAGTATACATGTAAATCATTATATGAAACGTGTATGCAGTAGGCCTACTTGATTCGATATCTAACGTTAGCTAACCTCTAGAAGTCTAGTTATTTTATTATTTTTAACACAATATGTTTAGCCCATGTTTTTTTTTTACTTGGATTCATGGTACATTTGAGTTTAAAAAATATATAGATTTGAAAATACTGTTTTAACTTTAAATGAATTCGTATTGCATTTTGGACTACATGAACTTAGTTTCGTACGTCTATTAACTGTAACCTGTTACACCTACTAGAGTTAACATAAAAAAATCGTTGTGGGAGTTGTTTCCCTTTAAACGGACTATTATTCGTTTTTCGAGTACGAAAATACATAAATATATCGAGTTAGGAATTGTTAATATTTAGAATAATCATTAACTTTTTTTCACAATATTTTTTTATATTTCGAGTTGACACGATTATCTCCACTTGCTCTTTAATTTCTTTCGCCGCGATAGCGCTTCACTTTTACTTCCGGTTTTACGGTCGTCATAGGTAACGACGAAGTGATTGTTATCTGGTTGTTCATTGGATAGACATACATGATTCAACTAATCAAATAGCTCGATACATTTAGCATGTTTTCCATGTTTAGATAGCAACCAACTGATGGTAACCCTTGTAAACGACCACAGTAAAAAGGCAAGGCGAACATCAATAAAGCTTTGCTAAAGGTAAGTTACCATTTAATTTAGACTAACTTTGATATAGATAAGATCATGAATTGTTAAAATAAATAGTAGCAGATTATCTATTTATGATTTGAAGATATATGACGCTAATTAAGATATTTTAACGACTGAATGGTGAACGTGTTTACTTTTTAGCACCTCTGTGCACAATGGTAACACATTAACACTTTATTGTCGCAGATAATAAATCAGATTTCTACATTAAGTTTCTATCGTATGGTTAGCCAGTTATAACTCACAGCATCAATCAAATTAAATAACGATTAAAAGACCGATAATGAATCTACAGTTTTGTTTTAATCAGAATTGTCTAGTCCTAGTTTAGGTTACACAGTGTTTGGTTACAGATGTAGGCCGAGTTCCCCATGAATATTTCATAGACAGTATGATAGATGCAAATGTACGTGTATACGTACAATGTTTGTACATAAAGTAGTGTGTGTATATGTACAATACCTTCACATGCAAATATATGCAATTTAGAATGTATCATGATTTACTAGACATATTTACCTTGTGTGATATATCACGCATGTGTGGGAAAATGGGTTTGATTTTGTTAAAAGATCAATTTAGTATTGGACCATAACAGCTGCAGTACGTATGTATAAGAACATGCAAAGTAGAGGTGGGGGATGGATACATGATTATCCGGAGAAAAACAACCAATTATGCAACTAATGGTTATTTCTTGACCACTATTGCATATACAGTTTGAAGTTGAAGGGCTGCTGCCTAGTGACCAATTCTTCCCATCTCTCTCTCTCTCTCTCTTTTTTTTTTTTTTTTTATTGTTTTTTGAAGAAGATGTCCACAAAAATTGATAGTAAATTTCAATATACGAGATATTATACTTTTAGTTATTATGTCAAAGTCTGTTATCACGGATTGACAAAAACTTAATATCATAATGGTGACATTTAGTTACCTCATCATGAATCTTTACTGTTTGTTCTAAAAATTTACATCAAATTTGTTTGTTTAAAGGTCATCATGGCAACACAACTAAGACCGTTAGCCCGGCACCAGGTACCGGATTGGTTTAATAATAGTTACACAATTTCCACAAATGCGGAAAGACAGAGAGATGCATCTCACCAAGTTCGACAAGAGAGTCGGTTTCTAAGAAATGAGACTGACAACCAAACAAAATGGGATCAGCATGCAAATAATACACGGTTAGCTGACCGTATAGATGATATCAGAAAATGGAAGGAGATTTTAGAAAAGACACTAGCTGAATTAGATAAAGAAATTGCAGATCTGTCAGATGCTAAAGAAATGACAGAGCATGCACTTGAAGCTAAGAACCTCCCCTCAGATGTAGCTATTGAATGTCTTACTCTCAGGGAAGGAAGACAGAGCATCGATGTGGTTCAAGATGAGGTTGAAAATCAGCTTCATAAGGTATGCTATCAGTATCAGAAAACATCAAGTCAAGCTTTCACATGTATTCAATATTCATTCTAATGACCACACCCTGAACTTCAGTGTCAAAACTCTATTTCGTCCTATTTATCAGACATAGCCAAATAAATTGTTAGGCTGATCATATGGTTACTAGCAATGTCATATATTAACAATTTAACATATCTGAGAAAACGAATTTGGAAATGAAACTGATATAAGCTTGAAGTTGAAACTTCCACAAAGATAATAATTGTTATAAACTAAAATACCTCTTATGTGTAAGAGAAAGAAACATCTTAAAAAAAGATAAATAATTATATAAGTAATATTCTGTAAAAATGGGAAGATATCTCAAAATATTAGTTATATGTGGACAGTATGCAGCTTATATTGAATTGTTCACTCTCCTGATGAGGTTAACATCAAATTGAACTAAAAAAAACCTCAAAAATGAAGAGAAAAAAGAAATTTAGATTAAATTAATTTTGAATTTACAGGAAGTTGAAGTCATTGATGGAATCAAGAAGGCACTCCAACAGAAAGTCAATGAGGGCTTTGAACAGCTTTGTCTGCTCCAGGAAGCTAGACAACAGATTCAGGCAGATCTTCAGGATAAAAACCTCGCCCTGGGCATTGATGTTGACCAATATAACCTCACTGATAGGTCACCAAATATCAGCTTCAAACCAGACTCCCTCCGTGTACCAAAGGGGTAAGCAACATTCAGGACAGACGACACTCATTCAAACACAATGAGAGTACATGTATATAAAAAAAAAAATTGAAATCATGTTAATGAACCTAATTGTAGTATAATATCAACTGAGAACCAAATTACCTGTTAAGCTGTCTGCATGGTCCCTAGAATTTTCTCATTTACAATAAAAGATAAATATTTAGTGTACCTTACAGAAAATTCACTTAGCACAGTAATATTTTAGCACAAAATGTCTGAGGCAATAAGTGCTGATATCGGATTAACAATAAAATAAATCAGTTTAAATGACTGAAAACCTTATATATTCTAGCAAAAGCCAAATACATGCAGATCGAGAATTTGAGAGTTATAAACCTAATCAAAACTCTATAAATGACACTGGCAATCATTCTTATGAATATAGGATTAAACTCATAATTCATATCCTACACTAGGAGCACAACACCACAACAATGGGAAGACTTCAGTCGCTACAACAAAGACCGTGCTGACGCCGAGATGAAGGCTTCTACCAGACTAAGGGAGGCAATTCACCACACCCTGCAGCAGTGCGATAACGATCTGGAGGCCCAGAGGATTGCTACAGAGTACGCCTACAGGAAACGTATCCACGAGTTTGAGAGGGCAAAGGATGAGCTCGAATGGCAGAAGAAGAACGTAAGTTCTTTGCTGTTTTGTACAAAAAAAAATGTTTTTTTTTATTGAAAAATTCAGTGAATTGATCATTACTGGTACATTAATTTTCCTTGCTGATTAAGTAAAAGACCTTGATTTTTAAAATATCCCTTCATTAAAAAAATATTTTCTGATTCATTAAGAAGTGATGCTGTATCGCCCTTAAACAGGGGGTTAATAATGTATAAGTGAAAAGTCAGATACAAACTTGAGTATTGAATGCAATTCATCAGAAGTGCTACAATATTTGTAAAGATCAAGTTATCTGTCCATTAAAGTACAGCTAACTGCCCTCTCTATGTGTACAACCAAGTAAGATTAGCACATTAATATACACATGGTTCTTGGGTGAATCTGTAGGAACATGATCTTTTTAACATATAAAAGCTATAAAGAGTTCTCTACCATTGCAGACAGAGGAGGAGATTGCTGAGCTTGAGAACGACATCCGTGGTATTGAGGAGAAGATCCGTGAGAAGAGAAACCCAATGAAGCTGGCTCAGACTCGCCTGGAGAACAGGACCTACCGTCCTAATGTTGAGCTGTGCCGTGATGCTCCACAGTACGGCCTCACTGATGAGGTGAAACAGCTGGAGGCTACCAAACGCGCCCTGGAGGAGAAACTCAAACAGGCCAAGTAAGTACTGCTACTATAGGCCAAGTTTCTGTATTATCTGTTGATGGTATTTATGTCTTCTTCATATCAAAGTGGGTCAGGGAGTTGGTTCACTTGACATATACTCACGTCCATCCCCTTCCTGCCATAGTGAGTAACCTTAGATGTGAAAGGATTTTTATGTCTTACAGACATTTCTCACATTCTTCGAAACAATGTGGTAGATATTACTCTGGCACCTCAAAGATTAAGTAACAATTGGAAAATTAAATTCTATAATGTGTCCCTACAATGTTTAACAGTCACATGTTACAGACTGTTTACATTTATAAGCAGAAAAATTACCATCGCACAATAATTCATTTTTAGCATAAAATTGAGTCTTTATTCGGTTATTTCATTTTTATTGTGGAAAATAACATGATTTTTCACAAATTAATGAGTAACAGTATTCTCAATATATTTGTCTACTAACAAAAGCAAATAACTCGTATTTCTGCATGTAGAACTGTGATACATCTGAGGATAACATGCAGATGTTTATCGGTGGACATTTTATATTATATAGATAGATCAATGTAGTGATGAACATTGTATAGATATAAAAAAAAAATCTAATGTAAAGAGTTGATATATAACTATACAACTTTCACTTTTCACAGACACGCTCTTGATGGTCTAGAAAACAACCTACACAGAATCAATGATGACCTTGCTCAAAAGATCAACTCTCTGAACCTTGATAACCGATGTATGGATGTTCGTAAGAAACTAATGACCCGCCCCCCAACCGCTCTGGAAAGGAATCTGACGCTGACTGGAATTCAGCGAGAGAAATCACAAGTCCTTGCATAAAGAAGTTCAGTGCTTATATTGAAATCATCAGTATTTGGAAAAGAGGGGGAAATATTTGATCAAAACGGTTTATTGTTATACATTCTGGAAATGAAATGGATTTAAACTATTGTCTTTCCATCAGAAAAAAAAAAACAACTGTGATTTTACTTTTGTTGAAGAAAATATTTTTAGAAAACTTTGTTACGGCTTTGAAATTTTTTTTCAATAACTTTTATGAAACTTTTTCTATATTTGGATTTTAATCTGCTGTATATCATTGTTTTTATCATACATTATTATTGGTGTATTGTGCCAGTTCCGTCCAATATATATACATTGATGGAGGCAATTTCACACTAGTGCACAATATTTCTGTTAAAGACCGGTTGTTTCTAACCTAGCCATTACCGCTAGCTGTTGTGCTTCATTTTTGTTTAATATGTATATTTTTAATTGTATATACAAACATTTCTTGGCTGATCATCAACACCTGTTAAGGTGGATCTTGTTCAACATATTTTCTGTATGGAATGTACAAATAAAAGTGAAACTGAAGTTCAAGTTATTTTTGGGATATGATTTTGTTTATCAATTTGTTGCACAACAAAAGGACATTTTGACATCTCTAGTCACACAGATAAATAACCTACAGGAATATAAATTTCAAGCCAAACTGTGATAACAATTAAAAAAAAATATTTATAACGAAGTGTTTCATTTTAAAAAGCTTAATGTTTAAAATATTATTTAGCGATATCCATATATAGAGTTGAAAGTGACACTGAGGATGAGTTGAATGTTGGTATGAATGACTGTTAAGGAGAGATGCGAGAGTTTGTGATGTCCTGTTTTTTCGTGATCATGCCAGCCCGATCTGCCAGGCTAACGTAGGTGTCCACGTTTGTTTAAAATCTCACTGTCATTGTGTACTGTGCACGTCACTCTTAATTGTATATACCCACACATATACCAAGCTTATCTTGCAAGCATTAAGTTATTTCATCGCTTCTGAGGAAAATTAAAAATTAGTCATTTTTTTTCTTGCGTTTGAAGAAATTATTCCTAAATTGAAAACCGAAACAGCAATCTTTGCTTTTTATTCAATAAGTCAGATATGATGGAAATCTTATCATCAATGACACTTGAACAGCAAGGTTTTATCGGCAATAAAATTCATCGGAGCCTGCATAATACATAGGTATTCCAATCTTGTCGAGATTCTGCAATATTTAGGGCACTGGTTGAGGGAGTATGTATAGTAACTATTATGGTATACATTTCACATAGAAACCCTATTAGTGTTTAATATTATCAAGTCTGTTGAAATGGTTGCTATTCAATAAATATGTGTGATTCTATCATATGCTGGAAATTTTGTGTGATTTCTTTTAATTAATTACTATGTACCTTATTAACAAATATTTACTGAACTTAAAAAAACTCAACTTGTTCTGAGAAGACCCCAGAACCCTTACCTTATTTGGGCCCATGTCCAGTACAAAACCGCTTGACCAGCGTTTTACTCTTGTTTCTTGTAGTCTAGTTCCTATACTTAGGTAACGGTATCTAATTACAACATATGTGTACTGGCCATTAGCTACGGACATTTAATGAACCCCATTACGCATAATGACCTCCCTCTAAGTGTACTACATCTGTAATGTCTACACCTCCCCTGATGATACACTAGTTATCACTCCCCCTTGTAATTATGTATCCCTACATATATATTACATATTTAAGGCCTTTTTGTAACATCACCTTTGGGTTTTGAATTTGAATCCCACTACTTTCCACCATTAGCATTCAAGATAAAAATATTAAAAATTGCATCCTGGAAAACTCCATGGCACTATGTCCTACATAAAAGGAAGTACTGATTGTATTGTTCAAACGATGAGTATCATTTATGCTCTGTTGGCAGTGGAGCATCTTCAATAGGATGTAAAACAAACTTGAGTTGCACCAGTCAAAGAATACAAACTTCAGCAGAACAGCGCTATAATTTGTATTCAGTTAATGCTTTGATTTATAACAAAAAAGAGACAATGTAACTTTTGTATGTTTTTATTTTTTCTGACAATTTCATGAAAATGATAACATGATTTGTATACATTCATTGATTTAGTTGAAATTTCCATCAACTTCGCTCGTTATCAAATAATCATCCTTCAAATTATACTACCATCCTCAACAAATCATTAACAACCTTAGTGCAAAGTCACCCAACAGTCTTGTGCATGTTGGTACTGTATTGTGTTACGACAGACTTCATAACAGCAGTCAAGGTGTCTGTTTCAGACCATTTCTTCTCGACATGACAATCCAATTTGTCCACTTGTTCACAATGAGCTCACAATAATGTGACAACCAACTACTAAACCAGTATTTCATAATAAGCACAAAACAAGTTAGAAATTCATAATAAAGCTTTTTTCCAAGCTGAAAATTGCAGAACTGCTGATGATATAGTAATCGAACCACGATTTTATGAAAATCATTGCACTAACACAGTAGTTTATCTTAAACCGACAGTTATGTAATCTTCATTTTAATAAATTGTCATCGAGGTGAGATATATAATATCACAACATTCACGCCACTATTTCCAATGTATCTTACTCTTTTACAAAACCCTAACACACTAAATGTCCTTTGTCATTTACACATTCACATATCGTCCATGGAAATAATACTTTCATTCCTGCTGTGCATCCTCAGTACATGGGTGGTCGGTAATTACCTCCCCTGCCAGTCCTCATGATACGAGTGCCACGTGATGTTGGTGCCCGTGGCCTGCTGTAGCCCCGGTGTCCCCGGGGATGTTGCATTATCCCCCTGGTCTGCCCGACCCCTCGGGTGCCACCTCGTCCTCTAGTATGCTGTGTTGGCGGAGTGTGTGAGGTTGTAGTCTGTATTGGCATGCCTGTCTGCTCCCAAACTATAGGCTGGATCTTCTTAGCCTTTCCTAAAACATTAAATGGCAATTTTACACCTAAATCCAATGATATCAAAGGACTTGAGTTTAATCAGTCTTTTTAACTACCGAGATGCCTTCAGTTTTTAAATTTCTCCGTTTGTAATAGTTCAGGGGTTGATATTATGACAGTGATAGTAACCTCTTGAGTATTGTGGATGTCATATACTGTCAGTGATATATCTTATTACAAGTTGTGAAAAGTTCATTATTTAATTAGGGCTGTTCCAGTAAAACATATATGGTAGGGGGGGAAGGCACCTTGAAATTGGGAGACCCACCGATAGAAGTGATTTTCAATTTTGTTGACCCACACACATATCTATTTTTTTGCGAACATGACTATGGCATAGAAGCAATTTAATTTTTTATTTCACTCCGATTTTTATCAGGGCTCAGATTTCAGGCCGTTTTACTTGCTTTTTGCAAGTAAATATACCAGAATAGCAAGTGAAAAAAATATGCACTTGCTTATTTTAGCAAGTGGTTTTTATCAGGGACAACTGTAAAAATGGCATAATGATTGTGAAAAATTGTTGTAATGAAAAATATGGGGGCCCAGTTCTTACAGTAATGTTGTTGATATCTATTATGTACTTATACACCTCACATCATCATGCAAAATAAAGGATTTTATATATAACATAACTGTAATTTGAATACAGACATTAATTATAAGTAAAAAATATATTTTAGCAAGTAAAAATTTATGGCACTTGCTATTTTTAGCAAGTGGCAAAAAATGTAAAATTCGAGCCCTGTGTATTTGGATTTACACATTTTGATTTCTAGCATCACCAAAGAGTCCTAGGACAAAATTGCACTGTATATGGTGCAGTGAACTTTTGTTTGATATGCTGCATCTACTACTAAATTTGTATAAGGGTACAATCCTTGTAGAACCAGCGTAAAATCTTCTAAACATACTGAAGTGTTTCGCAAGCATAATGCAAAAGTAGACATCTGAACATTCACACTTAAGCTTGTGAACTGCAATTTTTTCCTCGACTTAATACCAGTGAATTTAAATGAAGATCTGTTATTTTGCCAAAACTAATCTATTGTTTCTTTGCACCATTGTCAAGTTTGAATGAATATAATATGTTTTAGATAAATAGTCTATCATTATTATATCAAAATACTCAGAAAATAAAATAATTGTTTTTTATTGAAGATGAACAACACATTAAATATTGTCGGAAATTAACATTTTTTTCAATATTTATTTTTGTATTTTTTTAGTCAGGATGACTGAGCAACATTATAAAACATAAAATTTGCATTTTCTTTCAAAAGGTTACAAATGCTTCAGATAGACCCACCCACAGAAGGGAATTTGTTGAAACGCCACCCTGGCACAGAAGTGATTTTATTTTGAACCCACCATGGCACATACTATTTTCTAAAGTGCCTTCCCTGGGTGCCATATATGTTTTGCTGGAACAACCCTTACCTGGATCAGATTTTTCTGACGCTGACTGAGTATCACCAGTAGAAGATGATGGCCCCGCTGTCACCGACTCACTCTCCTGTCCGCCTACCTCCAATGTCTCCACTTTACCTTTTGTAAGAACAATAAAATTGTCAGTAAAGCATATAACCTAGATGACCAAAAACATAACATAGTTAATAACAGTAAACATGGCTATAGCAAAAATTCTTATGAAAAATTCCTTACCGGTATATCTTAGAATTATTATTCACTGTATTTAAAAAATATACAATATCAAAAAAGCTATTTTAACATATTAAAATGACAGTTCTTCACTAATGGACATCTAAATTTCAAGGAGTGTAAAGAATACCTAGTGATGAAGACGGCTCCTGACTACTTTCTCCAGCTGTGTCTGTTGTTAGGCTGTCAGGACCACTGTAAAAAACAACATAAAGTCGGGTTGTTTTTTCTCTCATACCTACACATGTAAGACTGGCTGGTCTAGGGCAATAAACTCATGTCGCCTGAATGTGTATTGCATGGCTACCCATGCAATAAAGCTTCGTGACATCAAAACGTCAACAAAACTACTATTTCCTCGGTACAATTTTAAATTCCTTTTTTCCAGAAACTAGGCTGGGTTAACTTTAAAAGATACAAACAATGGAATTTGTGCAGAAAATATCACAAAATTTTCATGTATGGATAATTGACTTGCAGTCGTGATTTTTGTTTTTGCAGGAGATTTACATGTCCGATGTGGAACTTCAATATGATGAAAGCGATAATTTTATAACTGAATCCTGCTAGAAGTACTTATTAATTGATATTTTTGTGTTGAATGGTTTAATACTAGACATACACATACCTGTCTGTTGTAAGGACGTCTTCACTAGCCACTGGAACAGGGTCTATTGAATCTGCAGAAGTCGTAGCTACAAATGATGAAGGATTCTCATCATCATTCTTATTCTTTGCTAAGGAATGATTAAACTCATTCTACACCAACACTAAACAGGTTCGATAAAACTTAATTTCCTGTTGCTCATTTACCATATATGTCCAACAAAGGAAAGATTCACTCTTGATATTAATTTGACAAAAGATTGGGAAATTACAAATCATTTTTGAACTTTGAGCCTTCATAAGTAAGTGATGTAATAATAGGGTACAGTAACACTTTCTCTCTTTGGACTTATTTAGGGTACAGTAACACTTTCTCTCTTTGGACTAATTTAGGGTACAGTAACACTTTCTCTCTTTGGACTTATTTAGGGTACAGTAACACTTTCTCTCTTTGGACTAATTTAAGGTACAGTAACAAAATTTCTCTCGTTGGACTAATTAAGGGCACAGTAACACTTTCTCTCTTTGGACAAATTTAGGGTACAGTAACACTTTCTCTCTTTGGACTAATTTAGGGTACAGTAACACTTTCTCTCTTTGGACAAATTTAGGGTACAGTAACACTTTCTCTCTTTGGACTAATTTAGGGTACAGTAACACTTTCTCTCTTTGGACTAATTAAGGGTACAGTAACACTTTCTCTCTTTGGACTTATTTAGGGTACAGTAACACTTTCTCTCTTTGGACTAATTTAGGGTACAGTAACACTTTCTCTCTTTGGACTAATTTATGGTACAGTAACACTTTCTCTCTTTGGACTAATTTAGGGTACAGTAACACTTTCTCTCTTTGGACTAATTTAGGGTACAGTAACACTTTCTCTCTTTGGACTAATTTAGGGTACAGTAACACTTTCTCTCTTTGGACTAATTTAGGGTACAGTAACACTTTCTCTCTTTGGACTTATTTAGGGTACAGTAACACTTTCTCTCTTTGGACTAATTAAGGGTACAGTAACACTTTCTCTCTTTTGACTTATTTAGGGTACAGTAACACTTTCTCTCTTTGGACTAATTTAGGGTACAGTAACACTTCTCTCTTTGGACTAATTTAGGGTACAGTAACACTTTCTCTCTTTGGACTAATTTAGGGTACAGTAACATTTGCACTCTTAAGACTAATTTAAGGTACAGTAACAAAATTTCTCTCGTTGGACTAATTAAGGGCACGGTAACATTTTCTCTCTTTTGACTTATTTAGAGTACAGTAACATTTTCTCTCTTTGGACTAATTTAGGGTACAGTAACACTTTCTCTCTTTGGACTAATTTAGAGTACGGTTACAATTTCTCTCTTTAGACTAATTTAAGGTACAGTAACAAAATTTCTCTCGTTGGACTAATTAAGGGCACAGTAACATTTTCTCTCTTTGGACTAATTTAGGGTACAGTAACACTTTCTCTCTTTTGACTAATTTAGGGTACAGTAACATTTTCTCTCTTTGGACTAATTTAGGGTACAGTAACACTTTCTCTCTTTGGACTTATTTAGGGTACAGTAACATTTTCTCTCTTTGGACTAATTTAGGGTACAGTAACACTTTCTCTCTTTTGACTTATTTAGGGTACAGTAACACTTTCTCTCTTTGGACTAATTTAGGGTACAGTAACACTTTCTCTCTTTGGACTAATTTAGGGTACAGTAACATTTTCTCTCTTTGGACTAATTTAGGGTACAGTAACACTTTCTCTCTTTGGACTAATTTAGGGTACAGTAACACTTTCTCTCTTTGGACTAATTTAGGGTACAGTAACACTTTCTCTCTTTGGACTAATTTAGAGTACGGTTACAATTTCTCTCTTTAGACTAATTTAAGGTACAGTAACAAAATTTCTCTCGTTGGACTAATTAAGGGCACAGTAACATTTTCTCTCTTTGGACTAATTTAGGGTACAGTAACACTTTCTCTCTTTTGACTAATTTAGGGTACAGTAACATTTTCTCTCTTTGGACTAATTTAGGGTACAGTAACACTTTCTCTCTTTGGACTAATTTAGGGTACAGTAACATTTTCTCTCTTTGGACTAATTTAGGGTACAGTAACACTTTCTCTCTTTTGACTTATTTAGGGTACAGTAACACTTTCTCTCTTTGGACTAATTTAGGGTACAGTAACACTTTCTCTCTTTGGACTAATTTAGGGTACAGTAACACTTTCTCTCTTTGGACTAATTTAGGGTACAGTAACACTTTCTCTCTTTGGACTAATTAAGGACACAGTAACATTTTCTCTCTTTGGACTAATTTAGGGTACAGTAACACTTTCTTTCTTTGGAATAATTTAGGTACAGTAACATTTGCACTCTTTAGACTAATTTAGGGTACAGTAACATTTGCACTCTTTGGACTAATTAAGGGCACAGTAACATTTTCTCTCTTTTGACTTATTTAGAGTACAGTAACATTTTCTCTCTTTGGACTAATTTAGGGTACAGAAACACTTTCTCTCTTTGGACTAATTAAGGGCACAGTAACATTTTCTCTCTTTTGACTTATTTAGGGTACAGTAACACTTTCTTTCTTTGGAATAATTTAGGGTACAGTAACATTTGCACTCTTTGGACTAATTTAGGGTACAGTAACATTTGCACTCTTTGGACTAATTTAGGGTACAGTAACACTTTCTCTCTTTGGACTAATTTAGGGTACAGTAACACTTTCTCTCTTTGGACTAATTTAGGGTACAGTAACACTTTCTCTCTTTGGACTAATTTAGGGTACAGTAACACTTTCTCTCTTTGGACTAATTTAGGGTACAGTAACACTTTCTCTCTTTGGACTAATTTAGGGTACAGTAACATTTTCTCTCTTTGGACTAATTTAGGGTACAGTAACATTTTCTCTCTTTGGACTAATTTAGGGTACAGTAACACTTTCTCTCTTTGGACTAATTAAGGGCACAGTAACATTTTCTCTCTTTTGACTTATTTAGGGTACAGTAACACTTTCTTTCTTTGGAATAATTTAGGGTACAGTAACATTTGCACTCTTTGGACTAATTTAGGGTACAGTAACATTTGCACTCTTTGGACTAATTTAGGGTACAGTAACACTTTCTCTCTTTGGACTAATTTAGGGTACAGTAACACTTTCTCTCTTTGGACTAATTTAGGGTACAGTAACACTTTCTTTCTTTGGACTAATTAAGGGCACGGTAACACTTTCTCTCTTTGGACTAATTTAGGGTACAGTAACACTTTCTTTCTTTGGACTAATTTAGGGTACAGTAACATTTGCACTCTTTGGACTAATTTAGGGTACAGTAACATTTTCTCTCTTTGGACTAATTTAGGGTACAGTAACATTTTCTCTCTTTGGACTAATTTAGGGTACAGTAACATTTGCACTCTTTGGACTAATTTAGGGTAAAGTAACACTTTCTCTCTTTGGACTAATTTAGGGTACAGTAACATTTTCTCTCTTTGGACTAATTTGGGGTACAGTAACACTTTCTCTCTTTGGACTAATTTAGGGTACAGTAACATTTTCTCTCTTTGAACTAATTTAGGGTACAGTAACACTTTCTCTCTTTGGACTAATTTAGGGTACAGTAACACTTTCTTTCTTTGGACTAATTTAGGGTACAGTAACAATTTCTCTCTTTGGACTTATTTAGGGTACAGTAACACTTTCTCTCTTTGGACTAATTTAGGGTACAGTAACAATTTCTCTCTTTGGACTAAGTCATTCACTGGAATTCTATGACATTGAGATGGGACAAGAAGCAACACAACAGGAACAGGATGGTTGTGGTAACTACTATCCGCCCCTTGACCCCACTTATGGTATTAAAGGAGAGGGAGATTATAAAGATATTATTGACAGTCCTACATAAGTACCTGTTGGGGCTTGTTGTATAGGAGTAGTAGGTACACTGTGGCCTTGTCCTTCTTCTAGCTGAGATAGATCTACCTGGGTGTCATCCATTCCTAGAGCTGAAATGATTATATATGCTCACATTATTATTATTCCTAGAGCTGAAATGATTATATATGCTCACATTATTATTATTCCTAGAGCTGAAATGATTATATATGCTCACATTATTATTATTCCTAGAGCTGAAATGATTATATATGCTCACATTATTATTATTCCTAGAGCTGAAATGATTATATATGCTCACATTATTATTATTCCTAGAGCTAAAATGATTATATATGCTCACATTATTATTATTCCTAGAGCTGAAATGATTATATATGCTCACATTATTATTATTTCTAGAGCTGAAATGATTATATATGCTCACATTATTATTATTCCTAGAGCTAAAATGATTATATATGCTCACATTACTAAAACATACTTAGAGCTCAAATGATTATATATATACCGGTACTTACATTATCCTTACATTATTATATTATGCCTAGAGGTGAAACGATTAAATCACAATACTAATACATATGTTACCAGTTAACATGTATTTAATAAAGTCATATCACTTTTATCTCTGCAATCAGAAATGAGAACAAATTCACCACATTTGTATAATGAAAATCCATGGCTCTAGCCAAAGAAGTGTGCTGCGTCAGCGGATTAACAGAGGCTGTAATTAACACTATGTACCAGCCACATTAACCTGCTCCTTTTAGACATAGAATCAATAAGTTTGATGTTTTGTGATAAAAGTCACTAACAGGATATCAACATAAGTGTCCGAAGGTAAGAGTATGTATAATAGTTTTGTACCTTCCTGTGACTCCAGCTGGCCGAGGTCATGGTGGGCCATAGCCTCTGTGTTACTGGTAAAGGTGAATCGTTGATGAGGGATCTGGGGCGAGCTGTAACATATAACCATACATATAGGTAAAACGTTGATGAGGGATCTGGGGCGAGCTGTAACATATAACCATACATATAGGTAAAACGTTGATGAGGGATCTGGGGCGAGCTGTAACATATAACCATACATATAGGTAAAACGTTGATGAGGGATCTGGGGCGAGCTGTAACATATAACCATACATATAGGTAAAACGTTGATAAGGGATCTGCGGCGAGCTGTAACATACAACCATACATATAGGTTAAACGTTGATAAGGGATCTGGGGCGAGCTGTAACATATAACCATACATAAAGGTAAAACGTTGATAAGGGATCTGGGGCGAGCTGTAACATATCACCATACATATAGGTAAAACGTTGATGAGGGATCTGGGGCGAGCTGTAACATATAACCATACATATAGGTAAAACGTTGATGAGGGATCTGGGGCGAGCTGTAACATACAACCATACATATAGGTAAAACGTTGATAAGGGATCTGGGGCGAGCTATAACATATAACCATACATATAGGTAAAACGTTGATGAGGGATCTGGGGCGAGCTGTAACATACAACCATACATATAGGTAAAACGTTGATGAGGGATCTGGGGCGAGCTGTAACATATAACCATACATGTAGGTATAACGTTGATGAGGGATCTGGGGCGAGCTGTAACATACAACCATACATATAGGTAAAACGTTGATAAGGGATCTGGGGCGAGCTGTAACATATAACCATACATAAAGGTAAAATGTTGATAAGGGATCTGGGGCGAGCTGTAACATATAACCATACATAAAGGTAAAACGTTGATAAGGGATCTGGGGCGAGCTGTAACATATAACCATACATAAAGGTAAAACGTTGATAAGGGATCTGGGGCGAGCTGTAACATACAACCATACATATAGGTAAAACGTTGATAAGGGATCTGGGGCGAGCTGTAACATATAACCATACATAAAGGTAAAACGTTGATAAGGGATCTGCGGCGAGCTGTAACATACAACCATACATATAGGACCATTTCATGTAATGTCTTAGAAAACAAGTTTTAAATGATTTACTGTCCAGAACACCCAATGAATATCATTCCAGGTCACATTACCCTAATCAAATAGCAAATAGACATTCAGAGGACATCCCAGACAGAAGTGTGAATCAGGATTGACTACTAGTATACCGAACCAAAATAAATCTGGTCCTCTCCAGTTACATTTGCTTACTTTTAGATATGGAAATTAAAGCTAAGAGAGATGTATAGTCTAGTTACCTGACGGCTTCCGCGAATCCTCCATCTCCCCTGTTGGGTACAAACAGTGTGGGCGTACTGGGTACAATACAGTCCTCACCGTCCTCAAACCCTCCAGTGTGGCCCTGTAAGTAAGGGATCACAGTAAATCACACAAGGTCTACCGTCTTCACAATCTGCTCATTATTGAGATTCACTAGAACACTAGAAATTGCCAAAGGTCATATGGAATATGGATGGGACAAGACTGACATGGGTATTAATATAAACCTCCGCTTCCATTTCATCATAAATTGTCAAAGTATCTTTTTCTTAAAACATGGCTGTGATGCCATCTATTGTTATAGCTTGAGGTATAGTCGGAGCAAAGTCTACTATTATCATATACTACTGTTGAATAGTTACCTTTTCCTGTGGAATAGTGTGAATTATTCCACAGGAAAAGGTAACTATTCCACAGTTGAAGGTAAATGTAAAGACTGGTGAAAATAGCTTAGCATGTAGTCAAAAGAGAGACTGATTAAAGATTAAACATGGTACTTGTCAAAGTAGCATGTAGTCAAAAGAGAGACTGATTAAATATTAAACATGGTACTTGTCAAAGTTGTTGTGATGTATTTGTAAACTTATTTAGGGTACAGTAATCATGAATTCCAATAGACAAAGAAAGCCCATCAGATAACAATTGTTTTCTCGATCATAGAATTGCGTCCCGAGAACTTACTGCGAGTACAAATGGTGCTAGTTGTGTGCGTGTACATGACACTTGTCTCTCTATGCCCTGGAATGGAAGTTGTGAGCGCTGTGTAATTGGGGTCTGTACGGAAGGAGCCACCACTTGTGGCACTGGTGGCATCTCTGGTTCCTGTGGCTCCATCTGGTTGTCATTATCTTCATCATCTAAATAGTTCAAACATTATAGCGATGAGAAATATGTATGAACTGTTTCTTTTTATAAGAGTACATAGACAATATGGAGGTTTTGAAACAGTAAAATGATGGCTATGGAGAACAATTAGTCTCACTTTGCAGTGTATTAGACATCATACACTCCCACAAAAATAGGATGTTGGAATCATAAAGTTTGTCTAGTATCTCAATTGAACATGGTGAATAACCTCTGAAAAGTTTCATTGATTTTTTTTTCCACATTTTGTTTATGTTCAGAAACAAAATTGCAATTTACTTTTAAAATTGAAGCAAAAAACAGTTTTGGACAAAGAAAACTAGGTTATAATATCTGCCAACAAATTACATTCTGAATCAGTGAATTTATCCAATAATTGAAATTTGTTCTTCATTCTCAAAGATGGTCAAACAAACATTGGTAGACTGTATAAAAACTACACTGACCTTTTAGTTGACTTTTGTACTGACCTACTATGACAACTTCATCGTCTCCCTCGTCCCCGGGGCCATGAATCTCCCCCTGCTGAGCCTCAGACTGGTAATCCTCCTCCCCAGCCTCGTCCTGTCCCTCCTGTAACCAATACATCTCAATTACACAAACAAGGTATAAACAGATATACTAATATATTACAACTTATTGTAGTGATGACCTCCTTTTGCATTTTCATGCCTTGAAGACTTGTTTACTATGATTCAATTTCACGATTAATCATTTAAACTATTATGGACTTGAACATTTTTTCTCGTCCATGACAGAAGGGAGATTAATTCTATATGTGATTTTGATACATGTTACTATAAGACTTCACATTTACCTCTTGGTAATCATCGTCTTGAATGGGGTCATCATCATCATCATCCTCATCTTCATCGTACTCTCCCATATCGTCATTGTATCCATCATTGTCATCATCTTCTTCATAATCCTCTGCTTCTTCGTCATCTTCTTCATCGCTCTCCACAACAATTACAGCATCATCATCGTCATCTTCCTCCTCCATCTCGTTCTTATCCTCAACCATTTGTGTCATTTCATCTTGACTTTGCTGTTATAATATAATTGTATAAACAATTAATGATCTGGTATTTCGTCCAGTGTATATTATGGTATAAACTCCTAAAAATTTATATTTAGAAAAAGATTCCTGGAATTTTGTCCAGTGTTTGTTATGGTATAAACTTTATATCCAAAAGTTGAATATGAACAGAAAATTAATGTTTTCTCAATGACATGTACATGTGTGTCCTTAAATCTTCAAAACATGTGAAATATCACAGATCTACAAAACCTATGCAAAACGGCAAACTTTAGGCTTAACCCTAAGCAAAGTCTGGCATCTTGGGATAAGGTTAATATTTTGCTGGAATAAAATTTGAGTGATACACATGTTGTTGCTATTTTTTCAAAATTTTAGATTTTTAGATAAACAATGACAAGTTAAAGACGCTGCACCGCTGACAAATGTTGATTTTATCTATCAAAAACAGAAGTAGACAACTTAGTATTTTACTTCAGTTATAAAAGTTAGTTATAAATACCATTACCACCATTGAAAAGTTTGAGCTTCTAATTTTACTTAAGATAAAAATAATTAATTGCATCTCCAAAAAATTCTGTGGCACTATGTCCTATATTGAATGCAGGACTGATTGTGCATGCACTGAAAGCAAAATAAATTCTTTTTTTTTTTGTGTTAATTGGACAAACATATAAACGACTAAGCAACTATTATTGTTAAAATGATGGGTATCATTTATGCTCTGTCGGCGGTGGAGCATCTTTAAATATGGACAGATGATAAAAGGATAGAAAGGCAGTTACATTGATAAATAAAGGACAAACATGATACATTGTCCTGATAGTACAAACCTGGGAGTCAAAACACACAGTAGCCTGGCTGTCATATGGTTGTTCTAGGGACGACTCAAAAATCTGTCAAAAAAAGAACAAAATTAACAAGAGAACATATAAATAGAACATATTATGTACATATAAATTATAAAAATTCAATCTGACTTCGTAGTCCTTTATCATAACATCCTTTCGAGCCCAATATGATGTTCCTAGGACTATTAAAAATATAGTTATTCAGAAGAAAGTGTTTGAAGATTTCAGCCTACTGTAAGCTAGCCTTCTTTCAAATGCAATTTACTTTCATGTAACTAAAATTTGCAATCAAAGTAAATTCACTGAAGTTTGTCTCAGTAAAAACATCCCTACTTTTCTAATACTAAATGGAAAATGTCATTGAATTTTCATTCCACGAAAATTAATCTTTACAACCTTGTTTTGAACCGAAATCGTGAAATTTAGAAGCAGACGAAAAATGTTGCAGTATTTAATAACTTTGACCTTGAATGAAGGTCTAGTATACTAACAGTAAAAATATGCGGACAGTTATGATAGTAATGTCTCACCTGTGTCTGTAGGGAGTCAGAGGGTCCCTCTGACCCCGTGACCTCAGGGTCCTGGGTAGACATGCCGCCCTGGTCAGGGATGGACATAGTGTTAGCATGCTCGTCTGTGACAGTAATAGATGGCAGAGCCTGTTGTTCCTGAACACAGAAATCAAACAATAAAATATTCAAATGATCCATAATAAAATACATCCATTTTTACATATTATAAAGAACTAAAATTAAATCATACTTTATAACCTGAATTTATACACAAGAACGGTAAAAATAACCCACTGTAGATGATGGGCGGATCTTGTTTAACGTAGAGTGAAAATAGAGTCATACTTACAGGTGATACTCTTGTTCTTTTAGTATCAGATTCCTCGTCATGTCTGAAAAATAAAACTTGATTTTTATAAAACCAAGACACCACAAGACAGTATTTATATCAGTTTGAATCTGACATTTTACATTACATGAAGTATCTTTGCCTACAAGAATTTATGAATATTTCCTATGTATTACACATAAACTAATAAATGGACTAGAATAAGGATTCCAATAAATTGACTCAGTAAATACTAGTCTTACCCCTCCATGTCATCCCGTGAACGTTTCAGCTGTGTGCTGGTCGACTGGCTGTCATACGATGTAGCTGATGTAGAAGGTTGTGGATCCACAGCGATAGTTTCTGGCTGGCTACTCACTATCTCTGTTTCTGTAACAGTGGCTTGTTCTGTAAAACAAACATTACAAGTCAGGGGTTATTTAGTTGGTAAAACCAAAGTAAGTAAAAGACATGAATGACAGCTTATAGTATCTTAATCAAAGCAGGGAATTCCATCTTTAGCACCTTACTACATGGACCATATCTTTATTAGCTAAAGCTTTCCTTCTGCAGAGTCAGTTTCCACCTGAGGTTTGACCCTCCGATGTCCTGAGAGATATCATAACTTACCTGTCAGGGTTGGGGTCAATTACATTGCAATGTAATTAATTACAATTACAATTACTTGGTCAAAACTCAATTACAATTACAATTACAATTACTCAGTTTTGTAAATGTAATTAATTACAATTACAATTACATTCAAAAAGTAATTAATTACAATTACACATTACATTTTCTTAATATGTTTTTTATATGTTTATACCAAGGATTTATAAGTGAGATATACATCCTTGCATATATACACATTTGTATAATCTTGCACTTTAGCAGTTATACAGATATAATAAGTCGATATCAGTAAATTCTGATAGAACATATGTTCACTTCACATAAACTGCAAGTTACAATTGAGTATTGGTAGGGTGTATTTGTTTTAAATGTAGATTTTTATTGGACCTAGCAGTAATATTGTCAAATGCGTCAGCTTTATGTACCAGGTATTAATATTTTTTATTGCATTTTATCATCATTAGCATCTCAAAATCATCATCAGACAGTCTGTATCTGTCTGGTCGGAATACTTTGCCAGCAATTAACACTAACACTGGTAACCCAAAATGTGTTAATCTTGCCGAAACTTGTTAGAATAACGGCAGAATACTTAATTTTTAACAAGTTTCGGCAGGATTAACATATGTGCTTTTTTATTCAGTATTAACCCTTTATATTAAGACTTTTCCTCAGAATTCCAATTCGATCAATAAAATTAAGTATTTCTGCCGTAAAATTAAGTATTTTTCTGTCCGCCGTGGATCGTGACGGCTGACGGCCGAATAACAGAGGGTATCAGTCACAATATACCCAACTTCGTTACGTGCACGGCTATTTATTGCTACATTGTCGGAGGTTGGGAATCGACAAACTTTTCCGATGCGACGGTGAAATTAACAGATTCGGCGATAGAATTAAGAGTTTCTGCGTTTATATTCAGTGTTTCTGCGTTTATATTCAATGTTTCTGCGCTAATATTAACACATTTCGTCGCTTACATCGAGCGGGCGCGCCGAGCCGTGACGGTCGAGCACACGGCTTACACAGGTAAACTTTACCTTGTGAAACGAGACTTACAATACGTACAGCCGATTGTACCTGTAAAATAATTATGTTTACAATTCTCTTTTCCCTTTAAAAATACATATATCCTCATTATCCTATTCTCCTATCTTTTGTTGTTTTCTTTCCCGCGTCTCGTCATTTGAGCTATGCATTTTGCACCTTTTTTCGGAAGAGTTCCGATACGAGCGGTAACAAATGAATAACTGTCTAGGTTATGTGTAAAATATGTGTATATACACGGGGATTAACTATGACAAACAAATTATGTGTTTGATTATGTGCAATTACATGTATGTATATTCTTCTCACAAATTTGAATTGTTGACGATATTAAAGATAGTTTTTTTCATTATGATCATCATTTTTTTCATGATCTTTCATTAAAAATATTTTTGATGAATCTGGTCAGTCAAATATCTTCCTCAATGAAATACAAATAATTAATAGTTTTTATAAAAGTTTTATGAAACAGCGCCTTCAAGATCAGTTCACACAAAAATGGGTCTCAGATGTGGAAAATTCCTCAAGAGGGCAAACTTATCTAATATATAAAAAAAAATTTGGATTTGAAAAGTATCTTATAAAATTATCGGAAATGTATATATAACTAAATTCCGTACATCAAATTTAAAAATTCCAATTGAGACTGGAAGATGGTGTAATGTTGAGAAACGTGAAAGAGTATGCCATTTATGCAATGAAAATATCGGGGATGAATTTCACTATCTTTTTGTATGTAAACACGAAGAAATAAAAAATATACGTATTAAATATATCCCACAGCATTATTATAGTAATCCCAGTCTTCATAAAATGGGTGGCCTTATAGGTATTTGTAATATCCAATTATTGAAGAAGGTGTCTCTATTCATTAAAAAAATGATGGTATTTTTGTAGATGTGAATAAAAGCTATGATAGTAGTACGGTATAAGTATTAATTTCCAAATTAATTGTCCATATTTTAGTAATTGGTAATGATATATATTGTCCATCCTGCCACGTGCAGTTAAAAATGTAACTTGTATTTTTATAATCCATGTAACACATTTAAATGTGTCTGGGAGACTATAATAAAAATTTTGAAAGATATTTTGCTGTTGCCTTTAATTGTAAAATGCTGATTAAGTGTTATACATAATGATCTGCTTTTCAGGTTTGCTGAATTGATTTGATATACATAAAACGACTGATATCATATTCTGGTAATATTTGCTGTACTCTGTTGCATGTAATTCCAGTATTTATTTATTTCTGCGTTTATATTCAATGTTTCTCCGTTTATATTCAATGTTTCTGCGTTTATATCAACACATTTCGTCGCTTACATCGAGCGGGCGCGCCGAGCCGTGACGCAAGGTAAGCCTAGTACTATACATGTATACAGCATATATACGTATACGTTAGATCTACAGTTTGAGTTTTTCGAGTAAATGGTTATTCTAGCTTTATGATGTAGATATTTTCAGTTTCAAATCATTCCATTTACACCACTTCAAAAATTCAAACAAGCATATATTTAACTTTAGATTAGATAATCAGTCCAATTTGATAGCGATATCAAAATGATGTTCGGATCAGTCTGGACTGAGATTTAGATAGCATATGATGTAAATTTCAGTGTAATAAATAAAAGTATAATGTAACACTATCTTTTTACTAGTAAAATCCCAAAATTTAGCATGAATATATCTAGAATCCGTGTTTTTATTTCATTCAAACTTCTGCTATAATGATATGATGCAAACACGGCACCGTTTTTGAGTAAATGTGATATTGGAGTTACAGTACCGAACTTATACCGAAAATAATATGTATATCTATATTGTTGCCTTTGAAACTTTATCCATAACGTTTACTAAAAAGCAGAAATACATCAATGGTATTTCTGATATATGTTCCTTTATTACAGTTTAAGTGTAGATTTAAATTCATTATTTCAAAATTATACTAAAATCCTTAATAGTATATTCATTGTCGACCGTTTTGTATATCATACCGAGATTTAATAGTATGATATATGAACATTTATCGTATAATCCAAAAAGTAACCACATACAGTGTTCAAATGAAAATTGAAATTATTCGTATACAGGCGTTAAAAAATAGATATAATATCTTGTATCTTTTTTAAAAATATACTAAGTGATCTTTAAATAAGTATATTTAGTGTGATAATGTTGTAACCCTTCTTGTATGACTATACATGTACATTAAGATTCGAAACGGTGAAAATACATGCTTAGAATTTTTACTAATACCTTAAAATTACTGGAGATTGCTATATGCCACGATTCCGTAATTACAGTCTAGACTGGAATAATTTTTAAGGTTAAACCTTTAGTTGAACTAGTTCTTAGAACCATTTTTGTTTCTGAATAAGTCACCTTCCATTTTTGTTTTACCTGTGTACGACATATATATATGTAATATATATTCCTAGGTATGATCAGGTATATTTTATTTCCATTTGCTTTTACATCTTCATTCTAAAAATGGAGGTGACAATAAAAAAAAACCTTTAGCATAGATGTACGGGGTTTCCATAATTCAAATCACAATCCAATTAACGGATGTCCTAACCTGATTGACAGTAAGACAATAGCAAATACCCGATATAGTCCACCGAATAGCAAATTGCCCGCGGCCAGGTAATTACAGGTGAGTTCGATGAATGGCGTTGTGTACAGGTAAATAACATCCTGGTCAAGGTATTACATAACCATCAAACCAAAGGCATGGCTAATTATATATCTATAATGTCGGTGTATCTACTAGTATATCGATTAAAAATTGAAAGCGACCGCACGGTCTGAAAAAATAGTTTGTTTTGCTTAATATGAATATTTAGATCTTTTATAATATCGAAAGTAAATTCTTTCTACCACATGTTGAAACGTTTTACGGTATTGTAATAAATGTATCTCGATTTATTCGGTTAGCAACACACAACACAATGTTTGTAATGATAAATCATCGGTGTGTACGTATGTCAAGCATCATATCCTTGATGCTTTAATCAAGAATTTCTTCAATTGTTACGTAAAATTTCATTCTACAGTCACAAACTTTGCAATTCACAATGTATCAAAGATACAGATTACAGGAAAATATTATTTAATTAAAGCGAATTCGTTGCTGAACTCCTCGACAAAAAATCGGAAACTTTTATTTCTGTGTGGATTTTCTTTTATAATTACACGAAGATACCTGCTATTAGAGCATAAATTAGAGTATATTCGAGACAAAGTTATTGTACGATTAACTTCACTCAAAAGTAATCATAAAAAAAAATCTTTGATCGGCTTTTCCTGTGACCGTCGATGTAAGTGATAGCACATCAGTTTAAAGTACAGCAATAAGCCACGGACTATTGTGACGTCACACGGTTTAGGGCTAGAAAATATGCATAATCGGGCGGTCAGAAAATTTGACCTCGATATCGGCGGTTTACAGGTTATTCCGGTCGCGCGCGGCACGGAGAGGTTTCTACACGGTCTAATAAAGCCATTTCCAGCATAAACTAAAAAATTATCATTTTTGACTACACAAATCCTTTAAATATATCACGGAATTATAAATGCTTATAAATCCTTGTATATATGTAATCGTGTTCCGTATTTTATTAACACTTTTTGAACTTGATTTAGGCCTAATAGTTATCGGACTAACGCACCATTTTATCATAATAAAAATGTAAATGTGTACAGATTACCGAGTACCCGGATGTACTGTTACATGAATCTCCTAAAAGTGCTGACTTGCAATATGGCGTGTGTGTCAATGATTATATATATATAAAGTCAAGTGAATGTATTATATATGCCAATTCATAAATACTTGGTACTGAAACCACCCCATTTTGTATCCCAACATCGTCAAAAGTATCATCAAGGATTTATAAGTGAGAACTGTCTCTTTACCCTACTAAACACCACGCGTAACGCTAGACCAAGGACGTATATGAGTCTCACTTATAAATCCTTGGCTAGACGAACTTGGAAATCGAGTCCAACGAAACACCAATGTAAAGTTAATAAAATTTCACAACGTTTAGTACTTGCTTTAAGGACGGAAGATTTAGAAGATATGTCTTAAATTTTTGTTAAAAAAAACAACTCATGAAATGACGCTTCAGAAAGTAAGACGGTAACCCTCGCACCCACAAGCTACATCAAAGGCTGCGCCGGCGGATATTAACGGAAAATCAGTCGTCGCCCAACGTCACGGTCAGTACACAAACGCAAAAGCTCCTACGTCGTACTTGCCCAAAACCCAGCGTGACTTTTTCACCTCACATACGTCCTTGGTATCATCAAGGATGTATTTTAGACAAAAATCCTTAGTATCATAATCATCTTATTATAAGCGACCGCGGTGTGAAAAAGTGCTCACAGAAATTAGACATACACTACATATGAAACTATATATACTATGGTCTCATTAAATTATTAGGTAGCTGTATGACTGTGTTTCTGGTGTTAAAAATCATACACATATGATCGCATTGAAAAAGTGTATACAACTATCGTCGGCCATTTTTCTCACTTCGAGCTCCCCAAAATGCATACGCATCCCCTTCGTAACCCCGCAGGGTACCGCTAGCTAGCTCCTACTCGTGGTGTCAGGATGGCCCCAAGCAATATAGCTAAATTTGTCCACGGCGTCCGTTATCTGTGGAGTTAATTAGTCGGATGACACGTGTGCGGTACACAGTACACCTGAGAGGTGTATCTATAGCGAAGTAAATGTACAGGTAATATAATTCACCTGACAGAGAGAGAAGAACATATACTGGCAATAAGTTTTTTTTTGTAAAGTTCATTCTTTGTAAACCCCCATTAAAGTGTACTGGGTTAAAAAGGGTCTTCCCGAACTTCACTGACAATCTAGTCTCTGTCTTTCGTTGATTAGCATTTTGAGTATATAATTTTTAACAAATGTATAGCACAGTGATCGTTCATATGATATTTTATGTTTATCATAGTGACGTTGTGTATCGATTACGTCACGCACTAAATATAGCCTTGAAAAAATTGCTAGCCGTTGGTCGGTTTGTATTGACACAATATTCCATGTAAATGTGTATTTTATGGTCTAATAAATAACATGCCAGCTATAACTCCCAGTAACTGGGTTTCGAAAGGTGTGCTCTTAAACTGTAAATTGTATGAAAATTCTGTTATTATGTGACCTTCTTATTAGTGCTTTATTCGATTCTTGCCATGACGGTTCATCAGGATATCTATTCAAACCAATATTATTTTCACTTTTGTGTCTCATTTTTAGAAATAAGATATGATGATTAATACAGACACCGGTATATCCCGATGTCATTTCCTATAACGAGTTGTACATAGATCTAACAAATATCCCCAGCTAACCAGTTGCTTTTAAAGACGTTTTTAATATTGCCCAGTGATAGTAATATTAGGAAAAAACCCTTTTAAAGATATTTTTAGGTGTAACGACGTCACGAGTATAAAAATGCATACTGAATCAGAAACGTATAAAAAATTAATGTATGTCGTTAAGTTTCAGATTCAATAAGTTAATCGACAAAGAAATAATGATTTTAAAAAATTCGTTGAAACCTCACTACCATTATGTGTAAACTGGAATATGAAGAAATGTACACGTTTTATCATTTAACCAATCGATGAATACAGCTCCCTATACTACTCTCCTTATGGTCGTATCCAGAGTACCTCTCTTTGACGACACAAAAGAAATCATACATGACCAAGCTAAGTTCGCTTCGTTGTAATAACATAGGCCTGGGCATGGCCTCGTAATTAGGGTAGTAGTAAAATCCTTTACCATAACACTGACTAATTAGCAAAGACATGAATGGTCAATTAACATTAAAAATGAACTAGCAAAAATTGGATTAGCATACCTCTGGAATGATAGATACGTAGACTGTTATACATTTAATATTATTGAAAATAGAATTAATGAGGTATATAGACAAGAGGTTATCAACAATATAAGTAATACATCACGAGGTATACTGTATAAACATTTATATGATAATTTTTGTTTACAATTTTATTTAAGAAAGCCTATTGACACTGTATATAAAAAATGTTTAACCAAAATAAGAATTTCGGCACACAATCTGAATATTGAAAAGGGTAGAAAACAAAATATGCCACGAGAGAATAGATTGTGTACATGTTGTGATTTAAATGAACTTGAAGATGAATATCACTTTCTATTACAATGTCCATTTTATGTTGATTTACGCCAAAAGTATATTAAGAAATATTATTACAGAAGACCAAGTGTTTTTAAATTAGTTAAATTATTAAGCGTTAACAACGTTAAAGAATTACAAAATACTGGTAAATTTATTCATTTTGCTATTAAGAAAAGGTCAGAAAAGTTAAAAAGTTGAGACATTTGGCTGGAAATTTATTATCTATTATATGAATCACTCTCCATCTCATTTGTTATATCAATTGTATATTTTACATGATGTAATTTGTACTTATGGACCGTAAGGTCCACGGAATAAAATGAATTGAAAAGAGAATTGTAAACATAATTGTTTTTCAGGTACAATCGGCTGGCGGCTGTACGTACTGTAAGTCTCGTTTCACAAGGTAAAGTTTACCCGTGTAAGCCGTGTGCTCGGCCGTCACGGCTCGGCGCGCCCGCTCGATGTAATTAATCTACGAAATGTGTTAATATTAGCGCAGAAACATTGAATATAAACGCAGAAACATTGAATATAAACGCAGAAATAAATAAATACTGGAATTACGTGCCACAAAGTACATCAAATATTACCAGAATATGATATCGGTCGTTTAATGTATATCAAATCAATTCAGCAAACCTGAAAAGCAGATCATTATGTATAACACTTAATCAGCATTTTACAATTAAAGGCAACAGCAAAATATCTTTCAAAACGTCTGTAAATAACAAATATTTATTTATTTTATGGAAAACGATCTTATTTAAATATCGTCAACAATTCAAATTTGTGAGAAGAATATACATACATGTAATTGCACATAATCAAACACATAATTTGTTTGTCATAGTGAATCCCCGTGTATATACACATATATTTTACACATAACCTAGACAGTAATTCATTTGTTACCGCTCGTATCGGAACTCTTCCGAAAAAAGGTGCAAAATGCATAGCTCAAATGACGAGACGCGGGAAAGAAAACATCAAAAGATAGGAGAATAGGATAATGAGGATATATGTATTTTAAAGGGGAAAAGAGAATTGTAAACATAATTATTTTACAGGTACAATCGGCTGGCAGCTGTACGTACTGTAAGTCTCGTTTCACAAGGTAAAGTTTACCTGTGTAAGCCGTGTGCTCGGCCGTCACGGCTCGGCGCGCCCGCTCGATGTAAGCGACGAAATGTGTTAATATTAGCGCAGAAACATTGAATATAAACGCAGAAACATTGAATATAAACGCAGAAACTCTTAATTCTATCGCCGAATCTGTTAATTTCACCGTCGCATCGGAAAAGTTTGTCGATTCCCAACCTCCGACAATGTAGCAATAAATAGCCGTGCACGTAACGAAGTTGGGTAATTGTGACTGATACCCTCTGTTATTCGGCCGTCAGCCGTCACGATCCACGGCGGACAGAAAAAATACTTAATTTTACGGCAGAAATACTTAATTTTATTGATCGAATTGGAATTCTGAGGAAAAGTCTTAATATAAAGGGTTAATACTGAATAAAAAAGCACATATGTTAATCCTGCCGAAACTTGTTAAAAATTAAGTATTCTGCCGTTATTCTAACAAGTTTCGGCAAGATTAACACATTTTGGGTTACCAGTGTAAACAATCTCTCTACTGGAGCTGAAGTGGCTGGTATAGCTAAGTAGTTGCTAGCTAAAAAAGACGAATTTAGAAATTTGCAAGAATAATCTTTCCAGAACTTTAATGGGTCACAATATTTCTCTGCAATCTTCACTAAAGTCTTCTGTTAAAATTTTCTTGGCAGGGGCAGTGAAGACAAATCTGAGCTATCATCTATATTTTTGCCTTCATTAGATTTGCTAATTAGGTGATCAACAGGTGTTATATAAGCAAGACCTTTGTGAGTTGTAATCACAGGCTTTGTGTTCACAACTTCACACCTCACACCTAGCTTGTATATTGCTTGAGGGGTAAACTACAGGTAAAACAGGTCTCACATATGTTACCTGTTTAAATTTCTACATAGCCAAATAAATGTCATACATTCATTAATCTTGGTAATTATTTAGACATTAGTAAATATATAAATGTAATTGAAAAGTAATTGAAATGTAATTGTTAATTACACATTTTTATAATGTAATAAATTACAATTACAATTACATGTAATTGAAATATTTCTTAATTACAAATTACTTTCAATTACTTGAAAAAATGTAATTAATTGCAATTAATTACAATTACATTTTTAATTACCCCAACCCTGTTACCTGTACCAGTTTCAACCTGAGGTTTGACCCTCCGATGTCCTGAGAGATATCATGACTTACCTGTACCATTTTCTACCCAAGGTTTGACCCTCTGATGTCCTGAGAGATACCGTATTCGACCCAATAAGCGCCCATGTCCCTATAAGCGCCCCTCCCCCTTTTTGAGGCCCCAATTTCAATTGCCTATGCATAAATAAGAACCAAAATTACATAAGACGGTATAGATTTGCAAAAATTTTGACTTATTAGCACCTTTTCATTTTTATCTGTTTTTTTAAGCACCCTGGGTGCTTTTTGGGTCGAATACGGTATCATGATTTATCTGTACCAGTTTCTACCTGAGGCTTACCCTCTGATATCCTGAGAGATATCATGACTTACCTGTACCAGTTTCCACCTGAGGTCTGACCCTCTGATGTTCTGAGAGATATCATGACTTACCTGTACCCGTTTCTACCAGAGGTCTGACCCTCTGATGTCCTGAGAGATATCATGACTTACCTGTACCCGTTTCTATCTGAGGTTTGACCCTCTGATGTCCTGAGAGATATCATGACTTACCTGTACCAGTTTCCACCTGAGGTCTGACCCTCTGATGTTCTGAGAGATATCATGACTTACCTGTACCAGTTTCTATCTGAGGTTTGACCCTCTGATGTCCTGAGAGATATCATGACTTACCTGTACCAGTTTCCACCTGAGGTTTGACCCTCTGATGTCCTGAGAGATATCATGACTTACCTGTACCAGTTTCTACCTGAGGTTTGACCCTCCGATGTCCTGAGAGATATTATGACTTACCTGTGCCAGTTTCCACCTGAGGTTTGACCCTCCACCTGAGGTTTGACCCTCTGATGTCTTGAAAGATGTACCAGTTTCCACCTGAGGTCTTACCCTCTGATTTCCTGAAAGATACCATGACTTACCTGAACCAGTTTCCACCTGAGGTCTGACCCTCTGGTGTCCTGAGAGATATCATGACTTACCTGTACCAGTTTCCACCTGTGGGGTGACCCGCTGTACATGTTGAGTGGGGCGGGCCAGGGCAGGAGACAGTTGAGACACTTGGGAGCTCTCTGTTGGAACAAAAAGGACAAGGTTATCATCAGCAATCATATACTTTAAACATACTTATTTTAATGCAATGTGAAAAAACTGTGGATTTAAATTGATTATCACTGACATGTTAACGCAATTCATTGATTCAATATCAGACATAACCTTTTACATATCTTACCGCTGTACATGGATAACACCTCACTGACAGCACGAAATGATAAACTACTGCTAAAATAAGTGTGTTTACAGTTATTCTGTTTTAATGAGTGCAAAAATATCTCTGATATAATCATGTAATACACATATAGCTAAACAAGAATTCAAAATTTTACTAGTGTCTTACTTTGGAAAAAATCAATCATTCAATATAAAATAATACCATTTATACACTTAACGCTGAACCTACCTTGATTTTCCTGCACTGATACAGTGGTTGGCATGACAGTAGCCGTTGGTGTAGGACCACTACTTGGTGCCACTGTTGTCGGGGCGATGGCCATCGGTCTTATACTGGCTGTGGCTTTGGTGGCAGCAGACTGTGGCTGTATCTGAGCAGGTTGTGTTCGTGGTGTGACAGGTACGGGGGAAGCCATGGGCCGGATGTTAGCCGTCTTTGGTGCCTCAGAGGTAGGCGCACTAAAGAGAAAGACTCTGATTAACTAAATGAAATCAAAATTTATTAGATTACTTTAAACTTTGCTGTTTTCTCTTTGATACATATCCATGGGTAGAAATGTTCACAGATGATTTTTTTCTGTCTATTTCAATTTCAAGTTTTCATTTAAATCATCTCCCACTATTACTACTTAGGTCCTCAACTTTATTGATGGATCCTTAAAGGACAAAACATCTCTATGGTGGTGTCTAATTTAATAACATCTTGTGCCTCTTTTGTACAATTCTATCATTGATCTGCTATCACTAAATTGTTTTCAATCTCATAATTTCTTATGAATATATAAAATAGCTTTCAGTCTTACATGATGTAGACAAAACAGAATCTTGTCACCAATGAGATGACTTACCTGACACACTCCACTGAGATTTCTCTACTTACCTGACACGCTCCACTGTGACCGCGGCCGACGGCCTGGCTACTTGAGGCTGTGGTGGTACAGATTTAGTCTGCTGAGACTCCATCTGTTTCAGTAGTTGTTGTATCTGTCAAATAATAAATGATAAATGTACAAGTACCATACTCAAAAGATACTACAGCATTACTTCATAATAACAAAATTCCACAGCAGTTAACACAGCCACTCTCAAATGTTTTAATCGACTGGAACATTTAATGTTACATGTACTTACTTTGTTTTGCAATTCAGCATTTTCTTCCTGTGCCCGCTGTATGACCGACTGAAGCTCTGACTCTTTCATTGCTTTCATTTCTGACAGTTCGTTCTCCATTTTGGTGAGTTTTTCCTCCATTTCTGAGCGTACTGCTAACACTCTCTGTTCTACATCACCTGAGAGTTTGAAATCAAGCTTCAAAGTCACCAACAAGTTTGAAAACAAAATTCAACATCATGAAAGAGTTTAAAAAATTAATGTTCCATATCAACAATGAATTTGAAAATAAACTTCATTTAACCATTGAGTTTGAAATCAAATTTTAATATCATAAATGATATTGAGATCAAATCTTGAATTAACCATAGATATGATATCAAACTTCTACTACATAAAAAATTTAAGAGATCATAGTGGAACATCATCCAAGTGTCACAGCCATCAATTTCTGTTCTATCCATCCTGTAGTTTGAAATAAAAGTTTTCAACACACACAAAATGTTTCAACAAGCAATAACTACCTTTTAATCTTTCTGATGCTGACATTTTCTGTTTTTCAGCTGCTGACAGTTTCTGTTTGAGATCGTTCACTTCCGCTGTAACTTTTTCTATATGTTCATTTTGTGAACCAATCTTTTTCTTTGCTGCTTGTAAGACATTTCGTGACTGGTTTAGTTTCTTTTCATACTCCACATTTTCTTCCTTGACTTTAGTTGTCTCCTCTTGACTTTGTGTCAGCTCCTAAAACATACATGGTTTGGTTTCTGTACACTGATGAAAGATGTCATGGTTTCCAAGGTTATCAGAAGTGACAGGGTAAAATGCTACCATGGTAAAAAATTAATGTAAAGAATACAAAATTACCTTAGAAAAACTAAGGGGGTAGTTACAAACTAACCACAGATATCGAGATTGCAAGAAACATCATAAGAGACGCAAACACCTGTTTGGAAGCCATTTTCATTCATAGATTAGTATTTTTCCTTCAAATGAGTTGAAATACATCATCTCTTTTCTCAAAGTTTCCTAAACCACATAGAAAAAAGTTTGATGGACATACTTTTGACCAATCAAAGGCTCTCACAGTCATATTGGTGCTTGCACCCTAATTTGTTACAGGTGCGTGACAGGACTTCCTACATTATATATTTGATCTCAAAAAAGAGTGACCCAGACCTGTTGAAGTTTTGAGGACTGTTCCTTTGTTGTATTGGCCTCGTTTGCCGTCTGCTCTAACTTCTGTTTTAACTCGTCTCTCTCCTTCTCTATGGCTGTGAGCTTCTCCTGGACAGGTGCCACAGCCTGTTCAATGGCCTCGGTACTGGGGGGAGCTGGTTCCTGATTCTTGGCCGCCTGCTGGGCCTGGAAGTCATCAAACTCCTTACGTACCGCCTCTGCCTGCTCCTTGTATTTACGTCCGATTTTCTTCAGCTGTAAACACACAAACAATTCAACATAGAGAAGCTCTATATATCTTTATTGATCTATCAGTATTTCAAAAAAATAATAAAAATTTTTCGAACAAATTCAAAAAGAATATATCAATCACTATATTTCCCATGATATATAATGTTTTATATCAATTTTAAAAGAGAGTCAATAGAAAATTAAAATCCGTCCCATTTTGTGAAAATAGAAATTCATAACTGCCATATGGAATTATTTCTTGAAAGACTTTTTGGACATTTAAATATCTACAACTGATATGGCTGCAAAGGTAAGACTGCGAAATAATGAACTCGCAGAATCAAACACCACGAAAAAAGTTTCAGATCTTAAAATGGCCATCACACTGAAGCCTGTTACCTGGTTGATAGTCTTTGTTTTCTCCTCAATATCATTGTCCTTTGCTTCTGATTCAGTCACTTTAGCTGTCACTTCCTTCCTGTTTTGAAAAAGGAAAAAAGTTTATGCTTAAATTGAAAATTCAATATCAAACATTAAAACAAAGATAAAGATGGTGTAGATTGTGGCAATAATGAACACAGATATTGATAAAACCATCTGGAACGGTTTGAATGGAAATAGAAATAAAATACAACTGGTTCAACTGTTTGTTAAGTAATAATAAAACAATTTAAAAATCACCAGATCCATCTTTAACTCATAAACGAACAACTAGGTCCAACCAGTCAAACCTTATCATCTAAAAAACAGCCCAGGTTTTATTCTAACAATGCTCTGTATAATACAAAGAGGCATAAAACTATACACTGTATTTTATGCATTCAAACGGCATGATCCATTTATAATCTATTATTATACATATCTATTTATATTCCTCCATATGTGATAATCATTGAAATCATATAGAACACATATACTCACTGGAATTTCTCTGTTTCCTGCTTGCTTGCATTCAGTTCTCTCCTATAAATACAACAAAAAAGGAAATATGAGCTGAAACCTATACATTCTACAGTAAGAAACATGTAAAATTCTACAGTATTTGGAAGTATAAGGATGCATTGTATCAGACCATAAAATGTCAGTGCTATGGAAAATCTATCTTGGCAGAAAGGGAGGTTCAAGATTTTAAAATGTAAAAAAAAAATATTTCGTGAAATATTAAGTTACTTACTGCAGTTTTTCTATTTCTTGCTTGCTGGTATTCGATTCTCTCCTAAAACATAAAAACACACTCTTTTTCACATGCTACAATATTGACATTTTTTTGTGCAAGTGATTCAATCATCTTTTGGTTTTATTTTGAATGTTTGTGATTTCTATGTTACAAAATTTCAAATAACATCTTAAATTATGATATATTCTTGAGTTTGAAAATACCTGGTTAATTATGAGGATATGGGGTAATGGAAAACTGTAAATAAAGACTTGTACCCAAAACCTTAGCATAAAAGTTAGGCGGTCAGTATTCAGCAAGCCTCATGCTGTCAATCCAAACTCTAACACTGACGGTTTATCAGGTTTAGGTTTTAATTCAGTTTTACATCATATTGACAGCTAGGATCATTCTAGAATATGTCAAACTCAGTAGGAGAAGGATAACTTTCAAATTATCAACCTAGATGTGGAGAGCTTGTGTGTGACATAGTGTCATGACACAAAAGCCACTTAGTCATCTGTTTTCGGATATCCCTCTTTACATAATATTTGTATTCTTAGTTGTAAGTAAACTTACTGTGACATAGTGAGACTGTTTGTGAGTCTGGATACTTCAGCTCTGTAAGATAACAATAGTAAAAGGTAAGTCATTCTGTGTGCACAAATCAGATTATGGGGCTAGGAAGAAATCACAAAGTGTACCTAGACAAAATAGATAGTCCTTTTATCTTGATACACATAAAACAAACACATGATATAGAAATAACAATAGAAAATACAAAAAGACAAAGGAATCAAACATTATAATAAAACTGAACACAATAAATCCCTTGGCAAGCAGTGGCTGATGGCAGAATCCTGTGTATGAGATTCTGACAGTTTTTTAAATTTGACCATAACTGACAGTTAGTCTGAAGGACCTTAACAGTTAATTGTCAATAAAACTTATAGCATGGTATTTGACAAATCAAAGTCCCAACAGGTAGAAGATCCCAAGATTACATTTAGAATTGTGTCATCTACAACAAAATATGATCAATGAACCTCAAAAAGCATTAAAAAGTAAAGTTACTTGTACAAAGTCAAAAGTACCAGTGTAAAAATATTGATAGTTTGTGTAATGTGGTCTGATTTGTGTCTGACCTTGTTCTATGGTTCTCTTCAGTCAGTCTAATCACCTCCTTCCTACTAGTTTCCTTTTCCTGACTGTAAACAGATCAACACAAATCATGAGATCTTTATATATCTTAAAAGTTTCAATAGGAATAAATTTACAAGCCATCTAAATCATTTATAGCACAAGCAAATTTATGCATTTAACCTTCATACCAAAACTCTAAAATTATCATCTTATATCAAATAGTATTTACAGTTACATGCATGATACTACCGTAAAAACTTGTATTATTTGCGCACCAGTGTAATTTGCGCAGGTACTTTTTAGGGCTGAAAATGCTGAAAAAAATCTACTATCAGTATATTTTGCGCATCAAAAATTTTGGGGAAAAACGATGTCCAGGGAGTCCCAAAATCGATGTATGAAGGTGACAATTTCAATGCAAAATATTCCCCTGAAATGCTTGACAACTTGCACAAAGAAGTGTTGTATTAAGAAGAAATAACATATTAAAACCGCATCGTGTTTGTTTTCTTTTATTGGCCACCTTAACCTGAAACTAAAATATCTTGTCTAAAACATCGGCGGTCCGGTCCGCCGTACTCCGTGCACATGTCAATGTTTTGAGATATTACACATGAATAGTAATCAGGAACATTTAAAAAGATTTGAATCTATTTGTTTAAAATTGTCACAATAAGTAATTAGTGTGTTTGAGATCATTAACAATCAACAGCAATCGGCTAGCAGATACGTATGTTAGCTTGCAACAATCACATTGCGAGTAAACTCACTACCTGTACGGTACCAGATCCAAGATGATGGCTAATAATATTTATAAATACGGTTCAATATGTCACTAACCTTGTAGCTTGTTTAATTCAGCAGTAATAAAATTGCAAACCACTTATTAAAGTCCTAAATATAGGTCAGTTTAGGCATCTTATAAATCCCACATGTGTTTTGACTTTTTGCACACGGCCTTCAGCTGGGCCCTACGTAAGGTTTAATGTGCAAAGCTGATGGCTAATTATATTTATCAATATGGTTGAATATGTCACTAACCTTGTAGCTTGTTAATTCTGCAGTAATAAAATTGCAAACCACTTATTAAAAGTCAAATATAGGTCATTTTAGGCATCTTATAAATCCCACATGTGTTTTGACTTTTTGCACACGGCTTGCAGCTGGGGTATACTTATGTTTGTGTATACACACACACTCTCTACAGACTTTCTCTACAGCCTCTCTCCCCTAAAAAAATACAGGTGAACTAGATTGACCCGGCCAAAGTCACTGATTGTGGCTGTCCCATTATACTACGAGGTGCACAGGGTATACATCTCTTGCTGTCAGTAGAAGCCATGCTCTCTGTCAGTCGCCATTGAATTCTCAGGGCAAATGGAAACAAGACAATGTGATCATAACTTAACACTTTAATTAGCCTTAGATAATCCACTTTAATAGGTGAGGCATTGTTTTTACAATCTTTAATACCTTTTATCATATAAAATGGCTACCATACACAGAGCGGTACCTCAACATTCATAGATCGTCAGCCCCTCAGAATGGACAGATTTTTTCCCCGTAAAATTTTTAAATCTCCTCTATCAATATAATTTGCGCACCCCAACTTCAAATTTTATTTTTGCACAGAAAAAGTGCGCAAATTACACAAGTTTTTACGGTATAAACCAAATGACTTTTGTGTGCCATTAGAATTCAGAAAATTAAATTGCCAAGTAAGTTTCAACTTCAAGTACAATAAAACTGTAAATTGCAAAATTAAATTATCATGAAAACAAAGATAATAATTTACCCACAAGCACAACATTACATGATTTGCATAATGTAGTCACGATATGTAAAGTCGAGAAGCGTTCCGAGAGAAAAATGAACATGGCGGTGACGGTTAAAGTAAGAGAGCTACATGATGTTAAATGGAGTTTCTACAAAGTACGGGTCATGACACCTCCAAAGGAGATTGTGGATGAACACAGTTATGGGTACTGTTTACCACCACAAGCGTAGATTTTGTGATTATGGCTTGGTTTTTGAGGTGCCCATTAGAGCCGAGACGACATTTCGACAAGACAGGGAAATGTCTACCTAGCATATTTTTCGTAAATTTCTCGATTCATCAAGCCACAACTTTGTCAATACTTGGCCAATTTTATTCATCGAGCATTCAATGGAAAGATAAAATAGGCCGCTTTGCTCGACTGCCGAGTTCATACCCTTGGTACTATAATATGTATATATGTATACTGTTAGTTTAAAAAAATCGTGCCAGGTCCCTGTGCTTGCATACAAGACACATGGCATATCTGGAAAGGATTGGACATATACATACATGTCACATGAAATATCTGGTAAGGAGTGGACATATACATACATGTCACATGAAATATCTGGTAAGGAGTGGACATATACATACATGAGTTTTCTGTGCTCCTCTGGATCTGTCCTGTTGGCCTGCTCTATCAAGTGGTTTGTACGAGACTTCCATCTCTCGACCTCACTCCTCAGAGCGTCTCGCTCTGCCCCCAGGGCATCACGATGGGACTGCGAGTCTCTCACACTTGTCTGTAAGGGGTCAATGCTCTGCTCCAGGGTAACCATCTAAAGAAAGGTTGTCATGTCAGCAGTTATTAAGTATTGGTTAAGATTTCTTTTCCAATTCCAACATGCAATACACACACAATTAGGGATTAAAGGCAACCCACTTCATTATGAGATTTGAGAATGATTTATTCAGTAATTTCAGAGAAGGAGCAATAACAAATTTCAATTGTCAAAATCCAAGATAGCTTTTTATCCGTCATAGCAAACCTGGAGGTGCTGTGTGTGACAACAAATGAGACAGCTTGTTTGATCGTTTGAGGTACATCAAAATAACTGAATAATAGTATACTGTGTGGCTTTAAACTGTTCTTTGTGTTTTCTAAAAGTAGTCTCTATGGACCTGTGATTGGTCATATTTTTCTCCTAAAATGCCTTTGGTTTTACTTTAACACAGTCCTGGAGTGTTAAAATAATAGTGATAGTAACCCCTGGAGTATCGAGGCTGGTCCAGTTACTTCACACCACTTAATACAGGGTACCCTACCTTGGCCTCTAGGGTGGCGACCTGCTGCTCCAGTTTATTTTTTTCATCCCTCAGTAATCGGTTACTGTCAGTCAAAAGGTTAAGATTCTCAACCTTTCTCATCAACTCGGCATGTTGAGCTGCCGTCTGTAGGTTCGTCTGAAACAAAAAAATGACTGATTAGTGAAGAACAATTGATCCTCAAGGCAAACTAGATAAATAAAATATGGCAGTTTACTAAATTCTTCGCAATAAAATATGTAAGTTAACCAAATTCTAAATATGTTTAAGAACATTTATATGCTAAGCTAGATTACTGTATTCTTAATACTTCATACGAAAATTCTGAATTTTGATTAGAGTCATTATAAAGTTATTAACATTTATAAATTCAAGGAATAAGGAGCTTAATTTATAATTTAAAAAGCAGAACTTTCAATAAATGTTTTAACGGATGCAATGAACGCAAAGATTAAGTATGTGAGTGTTATGAAGTGAGGCCATGAGTGTCTCACCTGAGAATGTTCTCTCTCCTCTCGCATCGCTTCGTTAGCTTCCTCCAGGGACCGCTGTACACGCTCCAGCTGCTGGCGAACCGTCTTGGACTCCGACTGTACAATCTCAAGTTTAGTCTCTGCTATCTCCTTTTCACGACGTAAAAATCTGAAGAAAAATAAAATCATGATTTTGATATAGCCCTGTGTGGTTTATCTGCACTGATCAAACTGCAATCTTAAAATTTTGTATCCTTAATTTCTCACAACAAAAATTTTCTACAAATTTTTTCCACAAAACATATCATCTATTTTATTTTCTAGTACATTACAACAATGTACGCCTCTGCAATACTTCTAGCACTTACTTAACCACTTCCAACAGTTGTTCTGATGACTTTGTAGTGTCTTCAGTACTTGATGAAAACGACTCGTTATGGGCGACAGCCTGTTGTACAGCCACAACATCCCGACTCATCTGAAGAAAACAACCAAATTCTGTTAGAAGAAATATCTCCTAAATGCATAGGACTCTACGATAAAATCAATTTTCTGCATGACCTTTATTAGAGTTCAATCAATATATAGGTAAAATCCAAGCACGTCCAATTTTGTTCATCAAAACTAATATAGTAAATTTTATTCATCAACATGGCAGTTTCCAGATACTAAAATGATATTGTTTGAGAACGATAAGTCCTACCTTCGAAGTTTGTGATGTCATACCAGTCCCTTCAATATATGACATCACAAAAACTGCCAGAATGGGGCTAACTGTACTAAATCAACATCATTCTAATATCTTGAAAACCAAGTGTTACAGTTCATATTATCATTAACAGTGGACTTGCGATAACACAGACATCGATAAACTGGTAAACAACATGTTTAATTATTTACAGGAAGGTGGAGACAATTGTACTAAAAAAACATCATATTAATATCTTGAAAACTTATGTATTTAAAGTGTTATTGACAATTTGTCACTTTGAACATGCAGGGTATCACTTCAATTCACTTCACCAATGAAGCATTCTTCTATGAGGAAATGGATATGGTACAATGATATGTTTGGCTAGGAATTGTGTGCTGTAGATCATGAGTTTGAGGCCTGGATAGGACAAGAGTCATAAAATTGTAATCCTTTGTCACTTCTGAGACATCTAGTTAATATCATCATAAAACAAAACACAAGTCTTATATCTTTTCTCTATAGGTTTGGTCAAGGGATATTTTTGAGTGATCAGTGTGACGCTATGCAGGACTTACCTTCTCGATCTGCTGATGTAAAAGATTGTTCTGTTGTGCCAAGTCTTGGACCCTCTTCTGAAGTCGTGTATTCTCATTTTTGATCATTTTCTCCTGCTCAAGCCAAGATCCCTGTTAAACCAGAAAAGTATGTTGTCTTTTGTTTTAGCATATTGTAAAAAAGAAATGTTATTAAGACGTTTATTTAGGTCGCTGTCTTCAACTCTTCATGTTAAATCTAGAATGGGACACGACATAACGAGACCAGATGGAACAGACATGGTAACATTATAGAGTCTAACCTGTCTAAACCGACCCATGGAACAGACATGGTAACACTATACAGTCTAACCTGTCTAAACTGAACCATGTCTAACACAGAACCCTGTGTACTCTGGCATAGTTGCATCGTATGGCATATTCTTTCTAAATTTATAGACTAAAACCTGCATAATTCGCAAACCTAGATACACCAGCCAGGTATGCTGGTCCCAGGGATATCTGGTTTACACAAGTTACACTGTATATGTACCAATCATAATGACCTGAATTGAATACAGTTAATATGTTAGAACATGAGTTCTTCAAATGGAATACATTAATAACTTTATATTTGGTTTTAACCAATTTGATACTTAATTTTGTAATTGGACGCAGATTTTACTGAGTTATTACGATAATCAACTAACTTTGACTCAACGCCTGGATACCATACTATAATTACAGTAATTTTTACCTTGGACTCCTCCAGCACTTTTTCGGCTTTGATACGACATTCCTGTTCTGTAGCAAACTTTTCATTATATTCCTCCATCTGAAAAACATTTTTATTTTAAGTGGAATCTTATAATGACTGGAACAGTGTACAAATTTCAGAAACTTCTACCATGTACCACAAGAGAAAACCAAATTCTATATTATCCAGGCTCCACCAACTACTTTTTTTTAGCACTTTAACTTGTAAATAATACGATTTTAACTGCGCATGCAACCAGAATTCAAATTCTAGTCGGTGTAGGGAAGGGTTAAAAGACCCCTATCTGACATAGTAAACACAGAGCCTCATCAATGCCTCTCTACAAGTCCCCTGACTTTCAACGAGGCCGAATACCTGCGAATGTAATAAATCTGAGGCTAGTCAAACTTGTCTATATAGACGATCCAAGGGACAAAATACTGGTATTTATTGCCTAATGGTCTTTGTACACAGGTCAAATTGTATTGAAATTGGTCATTTGATATTCCCAGATACAAACTGGCCTAGATAAGCTAGTTGTTCAAACATGGTTGCTTAGGCAGGTTTGAAGTAAGTGTTGGTGATAATTAAATGAATGTCACAGGAAACTGAAAATACAAAAATGACCAAGATGACCTAGGGTCAAGTGGATTAAGAATTCTGACTGGACTGTCCTGTTTCATAACTGACAGAGTTACTGCTGTGAATGACTGTTTTTGAACAGTCATCAGGTCCTACCTGTTTTTTGATGGCTGTCAGGGCCTCAACATCAGCTGCGTGTAATATTAATTCTCTCTGGTACTTGTCCTGGACCTAAAATATAAAAACTTACTCCTGTATAAGATTTTCTCCTGGTTAAACATGTAACCATATCTTTCATACAAATCTTATTACAAATGCCATCCATTACATCATTTGTCTCATAAAGATGAAATCAAGCATATACTTTATTGTTCATTGTATTTTCGAAATATAAGCATTAATATTCATGTGGTAACAAAATTTGTGGATTGATAATCTACCCACAGCATATTTCACACTACATTTATACAATACAACAGTAGCTAAATTGTTGAAAAATTAATTATCATTCTAATGCCCACAGATAACAAACAACACATTTTTACCTGCAGTAAAATATTTACACATTCTACTTAAACACTTCTGACATATTTTGATGGCTAGACCATAACCCATGTTGATCATACTGACCTCCGAGGCCAGGTTCGTTTGTGAACGATTCTCCTGTATTGCCTTCTCCTCCTTGGCAATGGCTTCCTCTCGTCGTTGTACAGCTTCTTGTAGTTCATTCTGTAGACGAGCCAGCTGCTTCCTCAGATCAGCATTCTAAACAACAAACAGATTCTTATAAACAGTAATTCAAACATGAATGAAAATTAAAAATTCACATTCAAAATGATTTATTGGAACTTTAGATTTAATTTTGATAGTATCCCGTTATCTACCCGTTTTCATGTGAATATGAGGATTTATTAACCCATTCAGATGGTAATAGTAAATATCCCATTTCTAAACTCATTAAACTACATCAGAACTGATACCAAATATTTGTTGACAATCATATTTATATTTCAAAAGCTAAATGCAAGGTTTACATATATACCAGATATGAATGGATTGGTCGCTGTATGTAACAAACAAAACTTTTGGTTTGTAAATAATAAATTCTTTATTACTGACCAGTTCGTGGCTTTCCTCCGATACACGGATGTTCTCGTTGAGTAGAGCTTGGTGTTCTTTTTCCAAATCGTCTGTCCTCTTTTCTGCATGTTTCTTTGCTGTTAAACAGGACAGAAATCATAAATAACACATCTGACATTGTAACATACAAAACTTCAGCAACAAAATTTCTAATTAAGAAATAAAAAGACAAGCAAAAGAACAATATTGCTTTAAGGGAATAATTCTATAAATGATATTTTTACACAGCTTCTCTTGCATTGTGTAGTTAAATTAATTTTTAATCTATTCACATGTAGACTTCACATTTGTTAATATGTTTGCCCATGGGTATATGTACATGTATTTGCATAAATTTATAGAATGCGAAATAAGCTATAATTTCCAATCCATGAATCATTCCACTTTTACAATACCTGATAATGGTTTTGGTTAATGACGAAATTAGGACATGTCCTATTATAAAATAGGTGTATGTATGGGTGTGACAGATGAGCAGAAAAATTGCTAAATACTGCTGACATTTATTATGGAGGAAACAAAACAAACAGAGCAAATTAAAAAGCATGAATTTGATAAACATTGAAATTATAATGTACAATTACATACATAAATACCGTATAACATAAGGATGTTTACTGAATAAAGTAACCAACCTTCCAACATTTCTTCAAATTTCTGTTCATACTGGTTGTTTGCCTGAAAAAAAAATCAAGCTTAAAATCACGTAGTTAAGTCACAAACAGAATGCTATTGACTATGCAATAAGTCTGTTACAAACAAATGCTGACATGTCAAACCATATTTAGTCTCAAACAAAATCAGTTAAAATATTTGGCTATTCATCAACACTATCTTCTCATAAAAATATGAGAACTATAAAAGACATCCAAACACTGAGTGATATTCAATAACAATTTAAGTCTGGCCAAATATTTTTCTTATTCTTAGAAATAAAATGTTACCATTGCCTGTTCATCAATGTTTTTCTGCAGGCCATCAGCAATGGCCTTGTAATTAGCAACATGATCCTGGGATTTCTCTAGTTGATCTCGAAGCGCTGAAAATACACCCAAAATATCAATTTTATAAAACTTTAAACGTACAGAATGAATGGTATAATTATTGCCTACTACCACAAAATTTAGAATCGTACATATATGGTAACACTTTACCAGAATGAATGGTATAATTATTGCCTACTACCACAAAATTTAGAATCGTACATATATGGTAACACTTTACCAGAATGAATGGTATAATTATTGCCTACTACCACAAAATTTAGAATCGTACATATATGGTAACACTTTACCAGAATGAATGGTATAATTATTGCCTACTACCACAAAATTTAGAATCGTACATATATGGTAACACTTTACCAGAATGAATGGTATAATTATTGCCTACTACCACAAAATTTAGAATCGTACATATATGGTAACACTTTACCAGAATGAATGGTATAATTATTGCCTACTACCACAAAATTTAGAAACGTACATATATGTTAACACTTTACCAGAATGAATGGTATAATTATTGCCTACTACCACAAAATTTAGAATCGTACATATATGGTAACACTTTACCAGAATGAATGGTATAATTATTGCCTACTACCACAAAATTTAGAATCGTACATATATGTTAACACTTTACCAGAATGAATGGTATAATTATTGCCTACTACCACAAAATTTAGAATCGTAAATATATGGTAACACTTTACCAGAATGAATGGTATAATTATTGCCTACTACCACAAAATTTAGAATCGTACATATATGGTAACACTTTACCAGAATGAATGGTATAATTATTGCCTACTACCACAAAATTTAGAATCGTACATATATGGTAACACTTTACCAGAATGAATGGTATAATTATTGCCTACTACCACAAAATTTAGAATCGTACATATATGGTAACACTTTTACCAGAATGAATGGTATAATTATTGCCTACTACCACAAAATTTAGAATCGTACATATATGTTAACACTTTACCAGAATGAATGGTATAATTATTGCCTACTACCACAAAATTTAGAATCGTACATATATGTTAACACTTTACCAGAATGAATGGTATAATTATTGCCTACTACCACAAAATTTAGAATCGTACATATATGGTAACACTTTACCAGAATGAATGGTATAATTATTGCCTACTACCACAAAATTTAGAATCGTACATATATGGTAACACTTTACCAGAATGAATGGTATAATTATTGCCTACTACCACAAAATTTAGAATCGTACATATATGGTAACACTTTACCAGAATGAATGGTATAATTATTGCCTACTACCACAAAATTTAGAATCGTACATATATGGTAACACTTTACCAGAATGAATGGTATAATTATTGCCTACTACCACAAAATTTAGACTCGTACATATATGGTAACACTTTACCAGAATGAATGGTATAATTATTGCCTACTACCACAAAATTTAGACTCGTACATATATGGTAACACTTTACGCAGCAAATGAAGCTATTATTGTATGTGACAGTTAAACTATATATAATGTTTGCTGAAAATAATCAAAGTTATCAGTTATTGAGAATGAGATTCAGTAAGAAATTCATATGCCACAAGGGGAAAAGGGCTGGGTTAAAATTCTAAAATATTACCTTGGTATAAATTGATTGTTAACCAAAACAAGAGGGCAGGGGCTAAGAATTGTACTTTTTTATCTTCATATAAGCTATTTGTTATTGAGAATAAGGGGTGAAGGATAAAAATTGGAAGATTTGACCTTGGTATAAGTTAATTGTTATTGTAAATATGGGGGCAGGGGGCTAAGAATTGTACTTTCTGATGGTGGTAGAAGCTAATTGCTATTGAATTATGGAGATGAGGACTTAAAACTGACTTGACCTTATAAATATATTTTTACCGACATGTTATAGTGGGTACTACTTACAGCTGACAGTGTGCTGGGACTGTTCCAGCTGAGACTGTAGATCCTTCAATTCATCACTAAGGGTCTCTGTGTTAACACCAGCGGAGTCTGTTAAAATAATAACGAGAGTAAACAGAAGGACAGTACCAAACAGTTGCACACAGACAACAGGTCTCTCCACTCAAATATTACACATTCACAATTATGAAATTTATTGATAAACGTCTTTATACTGTAAACCAACTTGTTTCCATGGTAACTAAATTTCGTGGGTTTTTTTTTATGTCTAATGACATTGTCACAGCAATTTCTTTTTGCAATTTAGAATTATATGGTTCTACTATATCTGAGAAGAGAACACTTTTGCTGAGATAATTTTGTGTTTTCTTATCGCTTACAATATATGCGAAGTGAAATTACACACAAAAATAAGTTGGTTTTACAGTGAAATGTTTACCGAAGGAAACGATGCATAACAAATGATAACAGACAAAGCACAATGATGATGTAGGTCATGATGACCATTTGTGATAAATGCTGTTTTTTGTTAATATTCAACTGAAATCTAACATACACATATATGAGATGAATATGGGGATATTTCCGAAATGAGTTTTTTTAATTTACATTCAAGTTGATAATCTTACCAATCATATTTCTTCACATCAGCAGTTGTCAGTTTTTTTTATGATTTTGAAATGCAGTTACCATAGTAACCAATAAGGCTGAAGGTGAAGAGTATCGATGAGAAAGTGTAATAAGATCAGGTAATACACACCTGTCAGATTGGTGGAAGAATTGGCAAGTCTCGCCTCCGCAGACGCTAGCTTAGCCTCAGCAGCTCCCAACTGAAGCACAATTAAAAATTAAAATCGAAAATCACATTTGTCAAATTCATAATAAAGATGATAGTTTCAGTATCATAAAAATAAGTATAATGAACTACAAATAAATTAAACAGCAGGATTTACGTTAACTATTTGTTTGATCATCCTTACATTAATGTGAGCTCTTCTCTCTATATTCTATGAAACACATATGTATCATAGATTGATCATGTAGACAGGCTGAATGTTACTGCTATCATAGCTCTTCTGTATTTATTTAAAGATGCTCCACCGCCGACAGAGCATAGTTGATCATATGAACAATAATTGGTGTTTAATCATATATTTATGTTTAATTAACACAAAAAAATATATAAAATAATTTATTTTGCTTTTGGTGCATGCACAATCAGTATTTCATTCCATATAGGATATAGTGACAAGGAATTATTTCGGGATGCAATTAATTATTTTTTATATTTTTAACTAAAGTAAAATTAGAAGCTCAAAATTTTCAATGGTGGTAATGGTGTAAAGTAAGTAACTTTTGTAACTGTAGAAAAATACCTAATCGTTTGCTCCAGTTTTTGATAGTGAAAAAATACTTTTTGTCAGTGGTGGAGCATCTTTAATAAACACATATAGATTAACATGAATACAGACTTTATATCAGAGCTCTCTTATTTAGACTAAAAAAGATAAGATTATGTTTTGGTTTTTAATGTACCTGGCCTTTTACTCCTTCCAGTTCATGCTGTAATGTTCGGATGTTTTTCTTGTCTGCCTCGTGGTTTGAGAGCTCCTGTTCCAACTGCCCACGGATTTCTTTAATTTGGCTCTAAAAGAGCAGAAAAAAACCATGGTTTATGTCTATACACAATTTCAAGTTCATTTCAATTTATTACCAGGGATCATCCAAAAATAAATTCAAACATCAATTTCCAGTTTAACATTATCTCTTAACTGACCTCGAAGATAGATGTAATGGTCTTCTGTTCGTCCTGTGCCGAGTGAAGTTTCCTCGTTAGATTGCTGTTTTCCATCTCGATAGCATCAATCTTATTAGTGTATCTGTTCCTCGTCTCAGATTCAGAACGCTCGATATTATTCTATAAACATAAAACGTATTAAATCAAAGATATCCATTTTTCCAGGTCTAATATCAAAATAGTTCAAATATTAACAAATTTACTTTTTATCTATTAATTATGGAGGATTATTGCTCATCATGTTTTCTCAGTTACCTTTTTGACTAAGAGTTCAAATGTGTCTTCAAGGGTGAATGAATGAACACAGAACTCTTTCTCTTCTTTGATGCCATAACGTTTTCACATCAAAGTAACAATATAAGTCATAGGGGTGATGTTATCACAATAACAAACAGAAGACATTTATACAACAGATTTAAACTGCTATTTCAACCTCCTTTTGGAAAGAAAACTGGAATAAAAAAAATATATGCATTTCTGAGAAATGACTTGGGGAAAATCACTATTATCTGCAAATACATAATAGAATATTTTTCATATCAGTGATCTCTCCTACCTTGATGGCCTCAAGGTTAGCCATGAGCATGGCCTGCGAGTGTCTCTCACGCCTCATTGACTCGATGTCCTGTAGAAGACGTTGCTCTGATTGCTTGAGCAGTTCTTTCTCAATACGTAAATTTTGTGCTCGAGTGTCTGCACGGGCAAAATTTTCCTTGGATGACATCAGATCCTACAAAGTGTAATACAAAAGGTGACATACAATTCTGAATGGATTGGAATAAATTATATTTAAAGTATCAAGTGACATTGTGACATATGTAATGGATTTTCACAAGTCACTAATGTAATATCTATAACCTGGATTGATTTTCATTGGCTGTGCCAACAGGAAGTTCCTTGTGGAAAATTTTTTATTGGCTGTGCCAACAGGAAGTTCCCTGTGACATCATGACATCAAAATTCTTGGAAATATAAGTTGCCGGTGTTAGGGGACCAATTAAATCTTAAATATGTTTATTTCACAGGAGATTACATGAAACTCAGCCCAACTTTTATTCACCAAGGCTGGCGTAAAATAAACCTCAATTCAAGACTTGTTTCATAAAATCCCCTATGAAAGGAACACTCATGCAATATCCTATGTAATACCCACCTGTCTGAGAAGGTTGATGGTATGTTCGTGTTTAGCCACACTGGCCGAGTACTTCTGGACTTTGTCCCTCAGGGCGGCTATTTCTTTCCTGTAGCCTTCTGCATTACCCTGTAATACCTTGTACTTCTCTGCGGAATAGTCTACCTAAAAACAATCACCATCAGTCCACTAAGCATAACAAAACAATACAAAACAATCACCATCCATCCACTTTGCATAACAAAACAATACAAAACAATCACCATCCATCCATTTAGCGTAACAAAACAATACAAAACAATCACCATCCATCCACTTAGCATAACAAAACAATACAAAACAATCACCATCCATCCACTTAGCATAACAAAACAATACAAAACAATCACCATCAATTCACTTAGCATAACAAAACAATACAAAACAATCACCATCCATCCACTTAGCATAACAAAACAATACAAAACAATCACCATCCATCCACTTAGCATAACAAAACAATACAAAACAATCACCATCCATCCATTTAGCGTAACAAAACAATACAAAACAATCACCATCCATCCACTTAGCATAACAAAACAATATAAAACAATCACCATCCATTCATTTAGCGTAACAAAACAATACAAAACAATCACCATCCATCCACTTAGCATAACAAAACAATACAAACAGCATAACTCTGAGTAAGTCATCAAATCAGAAATTGCCATGAATTCTGTCTATTTGCTCTGATATACATATACATATATGGATAAAATTAATCTTGGATTCAGACCAGGAGTAATGAGAGCAAAAAAATATACCAAATTTACAGAATTTCTATAAATTCAATATATGCAATGTCTCTCAAATTAGTTCATTTTAGCAGAATTAAAATGAACAGTCTCATCCTTCTAAGACAACCATTTACAACAACTGTAGATTTCCTTTTAGGAGACTGTACAAACAACATATCTTAAATTATCGCCTGTATTTTGGCTGACATATTAGAAATTTTTGTACTTGCCTGTGAAGACATCTTGGCATTCTGGACAGTCATGGAGGATAAATTATTTCTGTATTTCTCAAGCTCTTCTTCCATGATTCTAGAAAGGAATCAAGATAGTCTTTCATTATAAGATAGTCTTTCATTATAAAATAGTCTTTCATCATGATTCATATACAAAAGCAAAAGTACCTTATCGAACCCAATACGCTCTATGTCCCAATAAGAACGTCCACTAGCTTTTGGAGGCTACTTATCTTGTATCTAAATTTTCAAATGTAGGCGGAAAATATGAATACCACATATCTATCACTTATGTCTTACTCTCTGCTTCCATAAAACATCTACTCATTTTTTTTTTAATTTTTAATTTTTAAGTGGCCTGTAAATTAGTTAAGTCAAATATGATACATTCCGATTTCTCTAATTTTTTCTGTTTCTACCTGTAATTAAGGAAATTAAGGTAGAAGAGCCTTGTTTTCCTGATGTCAAACTGGTAGTAAAACTATCTAAGTTTTTCAGCTCAAGTGAGTTTGGTTCATTTTGGAAGGAAACAACTGTGGGTAAAAATGAAATGATGTGACAGGACATGGGTAGCACTTTTTATCACATAATTAACATATATAACTGGCCCGTCCAGCCATGTCATACGGCCATGTCATAAATATCGTAAGACACATGTGTAATAACACTAATATAACGTCACATATAGATTTGACGTCATAATATCTGTATGACGTTGCATGATGGAAAAGTCACATCCGAGCCAGATTTCTACAGTTTTATATAGAGACGAAATTTAAAGTTTTGCTTGTATTTTTATTAATAAAAGTTATGTGATAAATAGAATCTTACACTCGTGACTATGTGATATGAAGTTTCTCAAACTCGTTAAATAATTTGATATGCCACTCGCCTAAAGGCTCGTGCATATAAAATTATTGAACTCATTTGATAAATTCAATATCACATAGTCACGAGTGTAAGATATTCTATATATCCTATCTTTCCCATTCATTTTACAATAAGGGACAATGAAATGAGCATCAGTAAAATTACAACTCCTGTAATCCAACTTATTTACTTAATTTTGCAATATCATTGCAAATAACTTTTTCACAGCAAGATAATTTCACATTTTTGACTAATACAGTTCTATTATATATAATATATAATACATTATTATTATTTTATTCAATTATCAAGACCCACAAAATACGTGAAAATTATCCTCACATTAAAATATTTTGCTTTCCAATAACTTCTCATTAGTATTACAACTTACTTCTCATTCTCCTTTTTCTCTTTCTTATAGTTGTTAAAGTCCTCCTGTAGTTGAGTGAGGGCAGTTTTCATGTCTTGTAAGGCCTTGTCAGAAGACTGTTTTACCGGAGACTTCTTTACAGGGGTGATCATACTTATGTCATCTCCATCAGTCATACTCATGGTCGCCGGCATTCCCATCTGGAAGGAGGGAAATCACAATTAAATACCCCCAAATCTCACATGTTAATTACACTATCAAAGGGTTGTTCATTGCCTATCCCATCTACAACTTTATGAGTGCTAGTGCTAGTGCCATCCGAAATAATTATCATTAATATGATTTTATTTTGAAAACTCATACCCGCTGAAATACAGTTTACAGTTCTCTGATCAGATAATGAGACTTTAAACGCTTAAAGATATATTGTTCAAGATAACCAGGAAATATTTATGACTTTTATTACCCATTATTTTAGGTTAAGTTGTGTCTTTATTAAAGTCTCAGATATCAGACAAACTTCGAGTCTTTTAGATTACGATTGCCACCAATTACAATAGTCTGTACTTATAAATAAATGACAAAATACACTAATAATACTCTAAAATGTATTTTTGTTTTTGACTCACCCCTGACTGGTTCAGCACTTTAAATAGATCTCTCTGTCGGACAATAGTTTCAACCTGAAATAGGATTTAAACAATTAATGCCAGGAATACATTGTCATCTATACAATTGTATCAAGACATTATCATATCTTAATAGTATGGTTTTTTTCCTATTATATATAAACAGGGATGAAATTTATTTTGATGATGAAATCAATTTTACCAAAACATGGAAGTTTGGTTTATGGTTAGTGACCTAAAAACAGCAATGGTAATTTAGTTAAAGATGTGCCCTCGTTTAATTTGAAATTAAGCTGGAGTTTCCATATAAAACTACAGACCAATTGTCATAGTCTAAGTTTTTGGACGCAGCGTGCCACCTTCAAAAGTCTCACCATAATACTACCATAAAAGACAATACTTCTACCACTCCATATACAATTGGAGCAAGATATTTTAAGACTAGACACAATAAGACAGGACAGACATGGAGAACATGTTCTCACACATTCCACACACCCTCAAGTTCATAATGATAGCATAAAACCCATCTATTGCCATCCATTATTTAACTCATTCACTGCTACTGTAATTTCACAATGGACTGCTCTCGTCTGCTCTAGTATAGTTTTGTTCATACCATCTTCATTTGTTTCTCTCGACTCGACTTCAGCTCCTGTATCTCCGAATTGGCAATCTCAAGTTGATTCTGTAGCTCCTTTGTTCTGGAGATAGCAAAAAGATAATGAGATGGGAAAGTGAAATTACTGCAATATTTTCATTACCTAGAGATTTGATTGTAGACAAAAACACTTATTTCCCCTAACTATTAAGCCAATAAAATTAAATAGAAGGCGGAGGTTTCCAACGTCCTGTAGGTATTTCATAATGGTTAGATGTATCGGCAGAGGGATCAATAAGCCAATAGGTATATTTGTTATGTATGACTAAAGAGAAAACAATATTGTTTATGAATATACCTCGACATTGTTTTCTTCCAAAGTTTTTGATGAGTAAAACAACTGATAGAAGGATTTGTTAGCATTGCAGCCTCAAGAAATACATGCACAAATTACACATTACAATACACATGAGCTTTATGGTATCAATAATGTTATATCTCCTTTCATTCCAAATGGAAATGTTGTAATTCTTTATGAGTAACTGAGTAAATTACTTTGAATCGGTTGCCATCTTCTCTTCTTCTTCCTGTTTTTCGCTAAGATCTCGCAATACTGTCAACAGACGTATATTCTGGAATTGCAGTTCCTCTATGTTGCTAAAATACAAAGTTTCGAAACAAATAAAACACCTTTGGAAAATTACATACTACTATGCACATATACAACATCTCTTGACTGTATCCATGTTAGGTACCGGAGGCTCAAGCATGGAATGTCACTATACTTCATATCCAGTATAAGCCCAGTATTTTTCTCTCATATTGCAGCATTTATGAGTACTTTTTGCTAAAAGTTATGTTTTTTGGTTTGGCCTTTAAGGATGCAAGTTTTCATGACGTCTTAATGCATGAAGTGTCATATAACCTTCATGATGTCACCATAACGCTTTCATGGGCAGGTGCTTGTGTAATAAATATTATCATACACAGGTTTATTTCCCAAGACAGGCCTGACACAGGAAGATATTAGAGAAATACATACTTCTGACATTTCAATAAAAAATCTTTTTTGTGTAAAAGTAGAATATAAACTTACACCTGATATTTCAATCAACATTCAGAATAAAAATGATGATGCTGAATTTTATGAACCTTGACTTACCAATACAAGACTATAAATCAGGAGAAAACTTAAATGTGACTAATCTTCAAGTGATAACATTGACACTGAAGAGACTCCTGACCTTGTGACCTTCGTGACCTTGACATACCTAAAGGTGACCAGTTTATCGGTGATTACTTTGGAGGCACTGCTGACGTCCGGTGACGATTGTGTTACCTCCTTAACCACACGTCCGCCTCGTAACTCACAATTCTCTTTCAGGGTGTAGCGGAGCTGGAGCAGAAAACAAGTTATCAATCAGAAAATCAGGATCTCAAGACTGCATAAAGAATACATATACATCAAAATGAGAGGGGATGGGATGACTGGTTTATTAGCATAATGTGACCGATTGGGGTGTGCTTCAGTTTGGTTTATTTATTTTTACGTCCTATTAACAGCCAGGGTCATATAAGGACGTGCCAGGTTTGTAGGTGGGGGAAAGCCGGAGTACCCGGAGAAAAACCACCGACCAGCGGTCAGTACCTGGCAACTGCCCCACATGGGATTCGAACCCGCATCCCAGAGGTGGAGGGCTTGTGGTAATATGTCGGGACATCTTAACCACTCGGCCACCGCGGCCCCAGTTGGATAGCACTATCACTTAAGTTAACAAAGAGGGAACACACTTCATTTGTCTTATTCAATATGGACACTGCCTGCCATCTTGTGTTTGGATTTTTTAATTTCTAAAACTGATCTAGTGCATCCCCAAAAATTTTAATTTGAGAAATTAGACTGGTTGTTGGTCTGAAGCTGACCACAGTTCATTTATTACCTATTTAGACAGGTCGTTGGTCTGAAGCTGACCAGATGTCATATATTACCTGTTAAGACGGGTCATTGTTCTGAAGCTGGCCACAGTTCATTTATTACCATTGATATTAGACAGGTCATTGGTCTGAAGCTAACCACAGGTCATTGGTCTGAAGCTGACCAAAGGTCATTTATTACCTGTTTAGACAGGTCATTGGTCTGAAGCTGACCACAGGTCATTTATTACCTGTTTAGACAGATCGTTGGTCTGAAGCTGTAGTTTCTGATTCTCCCTCTGCATGTGGTTATACTTAATGTTGATCTTGTCCGCTTCCACTCGTAAATTTTGAGATTCCTGAAGAAAAATGAGTCATAACCTTGTCATAACTTTAATTAATCAATTATCATTAAAATGTCTTCAAACATTGAAAGCTTTCCTGTAACTGTGTAATTAAGACATATAACGGATCAATTTTCCCTCATACTTCAAGGTCTTTATTACAATTTTGTTATATGTTCCTTTAAAAAAAATGAAAGTAAACCACAACAACAAGTCAATTAATGCACAATATCTTTAACACAAATTCTGTTGTTTAAGTTCTTCATAATAAAATTAACATAGTTGCTGAAAATAACATAACTTTTTTTACCAAGGCCCTTATAAAGCAGGATTCACAATAGAAATTAAGAAAATTTAAAACAAGCAGGAAGTATGTCAAAGTGAATGTAGAAATATACACACAATATATAAACAAAATAATATGAAAACATATAACTAAAAATTACGTGGGATCAAACTGGATTACACTTGTAGGTATGAGAGAAAATAACCACTTACACCTGTCATGATTTCTTCATGTTTAGAAATTTGTGGACCAAAATAATTATCTTTTTTAAGTGGCTAAATAAAGAAAACCTTTTAGCAATAAATACACTTTAGTGTAAGATGTAATAAGTTTGAATATTTTTTGTCATGTAATTCATTCTTATTTGATTATATGTCCATGTGAAATAATAGTATCACTCACCAACATTGACATATCCAACTGCCTCGTCAGCTGTTCGATGCTGGACAGAGAATTCTCGTATTCCTGTCGCTGTTTCTTTAGTAATGGTGATTTTTCCTCTATTTCCTATAACACAACAGTACCAAATATACCATAAAACCTTATACAGGAGACCTTACCTGTGCATTGTTTTGTATCTGTTATTTTACCCATATTTTTTTCACATAACCTTACCTGTAAATATCTTATGTAGGATGTCTTACCTGTGAATATTAAGGTATATGATACCTTACCTGGATTTTTGTGTATGATATCTTACCTGTGAATCTTAATACATAGGATACCACAATTATTTATATGTTGGATACTTTCCCTGATTTCACCTATATTTTTTCTTTGTATAGGTGACCTTACATATACTTTATGTGTAAATGTTTTTGGATCGAATGACTTACCTGTAAGTATGTATGTAAAAGCTGTCTTACCTGAAGGATTTGATTTAGGGACTGGTTGAGGTGCTGATTTTCTTCCTTCGCTTGCATTAAAGCATCAGAGGCCTGGACATACTCATTGTAAATCTGTCAAATACAAGGAGAATATGAGTATCTTTGTAGGTCTATCAAATACTAAGAGAATAAATATTTCTCCCATACCTGACATGGTTATCCTGCAGTTGCTAGGGAAAAGATTATTAGAATCTTATAATACACTGTCAAGTGGACAGGGATATCTCAACTCGAGTGAAAGATTTTGGCTGGTCAACCCGAGGCTTGATTCTTTTTCTCCCATACTTTTAATGAAACATGATGAAAATGCAGTCATATTATAGAAACATTTCAAAAGCGCCAACATCATAAGAACGTCGCAATGTGTCAAAATTAATAATGTCGCTGACAATAGTCCTCGCATGTAATGATGACATCCCCTTATTCTCTAGTGCATGTGAGTTGTCTTTTCCCTACCCCGATAAAAGACAGAGTTATCTTTTTCCTAGCAACCGCAGGATAATCCTGTCAAGCATGGGAGGAAACTGTCTTTAACAGGGTAGGGAAAAGAGAGCTTACACACGCTAGACAGTGACGTCTTCAATACATGTGGCGCCCATTTTAACACACAGTGACGTTGTCGGCTGAATTTTCACCATTTCTCATTTAAGTAAGAGAGAAAAAGAATCTTACATGGGCCATCAGGTGGACAGGGATATCTCAACCCTCATGGAAGATTTTGATCATCAACCCGAGGCAAGCCTTGGGTTTATTAGCGAAAATCTTTCACTCTGGTTGAGAATTCCCTGTCCATTTGACAGACCCATGTAAGATTATATTAATCATTGTAGATCTGTCAAATACAAGGAAAAAATGTATCACAATAAAACACAAGGAAAACTAAATCTCAAGCCTAATACAGAGACACTCACACACAAATATGATAGTAAGAATCTGTATTGTCTTACCTGTGTGAGGGACATTCCAGATTTGAGAGCTTTGCCTGTAATAGCAGCTTTAGGGAACATACTTTCTACTTGGTCTTCACTGGCAACTGTGGAAGGAAAACATGGACATATAAATATTTCTAGAAATGTCTCTCTATATAGAAAAATGAAATCATACATGGGTTGGCAAGCTTGCCTGTTCACTAGCCAAAATCCTGAACTCTGCTTAAGATATATATCCCTGTCCACTTGACTCACCCAGACTTCAAATATGGCTGACTTTTTCATCAACAACTTATTTTTTGGTTCACTAAAAAGCGCCCCCTTCTGTTACAATTTTTAAGCAATCTGCACGCTAATTATGGTGAATATGGTAGGTGTTTGACACTATGAAATAAAGGTCAAAGAAGTAATATCAACAGGATTTTCCAGATGACACGGGATCCTATCAAACATAAGTCTGTAGGATACGAATTACTTCAAATGGTAAATATGGGACAAAGAAGTAATTATAACCATGTGGACAAAAACAAAAAAATTGTCAAATTTTCGAGTCAATCTGCCCCCTTATCCAGACACACAAAACGAACAAGATTACATCATATGATACGAACAGTAATAGGGAACAATGAAAGTAAACAAATATTAAGCAGCACAATAGAGCACAATTAACCCTTCGGCAAGTGGCAGCCGAAGGCCTGATGCCATGATGTTTGGCAGAATGCTACAATATGAGCGGTGAAATACCACCAAGAAACCGACTACAAACTACTCACTTCTGTTCTTGGTTTGATCCAGAAGATCATTAGCATTAACCAGTTCTTGTCTCAGCTTCTCAATTGTCTCATCTGTACAGTAATGATACATGTATTTAGGCAGCAATTCAGAGATGGCAAAACATTTCTTATCATTTGGTTGATAAAAGATCTGTTAAAGTATTTTTTACAAACAGGACATGGAAATAACTTAACGACAGGTCAATAATCCATAACGCTCTATATCTTGTTGAATGCTGGTTTTGATTTAAACATAATTGTATTGTATCTAGTATAGAATCTTATACAGTGGGATTGTGCACAAATTTGCAAACTTATATAAAGCTCTCTATCTACTTGACAAAACTTCCTCAAAATTCCAGTCTCTATGAAATCAAACACCATGCCTTTATAGACTAATTAAGGTATCAAAACAATTGCAAAATTAAAATAATGAAAATTGTTTCATAACTAAGTGTGATACTTATAATAGTCTTCAGCATTACCTCTACTGTCTATGTCGGCTCTGAAGTGTTTTGCTTCCTCGTCTTTCAAGTCTTCAAGTTCTGTATGAGCTGAAAATAAAATCACATATCCAATGCGATATCTTAATTCAAGCACAGTGATTAAAGAGGATTTCCCCATCCAACGTCTCTACAGCTATGAAAACCATATTCTAAGTGTCATTCAAAGGTCTTAAATGATAAAGACAAAGATGCGTCAGCCTGGGGAGATTTAAGGGTGATGATTTTTTTTACCAAATTCGATAATTAAAGATGCTCCACTGCCGACACAGCATAAATGATACCCATCATTTGAACATTAATTGGGGTTTAATTGTTTATATATATGTAATAGAAATAAAAATTAATTCAAAATAATTCATTTGCTTTCGGTGCATGCACAATCAGTACTGAATTCCATATAGGACATAGTGCCACAGACTTTTTTTCTGGATGCAATTACTTATTTTCAATATTTTTATCTTGATGTAAAATAAGAAGCTCAGACTTTTCATTGGTGGTAATGGTGATAAGTATGTAACTTTTGTAACTGAAGAAAATTACTAAATTTTCCGCTCCTGTTTTTGAAAAGAGAAGAATTACCATTTGTCAGTGATAAAGCATCTTTAATATATGCAGGCAGAAATTATTGTCATGATCCAGGTACAATCACTCATTCACCCATTAAATTTTATAATGAACTGTTGCAGCTTTAGTTTTAGATCAAATGTATGTGTAGGGGTGAATGGATTAGTAAATAGTCAACTTATAGGATTTTTGGGGAAAAAAGACTTCCATGGTTTTAATAAAATTTCAACCTGCACTGACAATCATCATTTTACTCCATTCTGCCTTCGCATTTTATTGACTTATTTGCTCTTGAGTAAAGGATTTGATTGGAATATATTTATTTGTGCTTGAAATTTTGATGTTTCCTCTGAACAATATGGTAAAGTCAAAAACACATGTAAAATATACTAAGTAAATACTTACAATTCAGTAAAAACATGTAACAAGAGGCCCAAAGGGCCTTACTGGTCATCTGACTACCTTGGCAATGGTAAATTTAATTTCATATGGTGTCACTTTGTCAGGACAATGTCAGGATCATTTTCAATTTCTTTCAACAAATTTTCTTTCAAACAAGAGGCCAAAGGGCCTTAACATGTAGGAAGTTAATTAGATATAGTGCCATGGTAGCCATCTTCGATTTGGGATCAACCAGAGATGTAACAACACTTTGTTGGGACCATGTCAGGATCATTTCATGCAAGTTTCAGCCAAATCAAACTGGTAGAACTTGAGAAGAAGTTCAAAATGTGTTTTCAAGATGACGGCTTTGGCGGCCATCTTGGATTACGGATCGACCCGAAAAATAACAACACTTTGTCGGGACCATGTCAGGATCATTTCATGCAAGTTTCAGCCAAATCGCACAGGTAGAACTTGAGAAGAAGTTCAAAATGTATTTTCAAGATGGCGGCTGTGGCGGCCATCTTGGATTTCGGATCGACCCGAAAAATAACAACACTTTGTCGGGACCATGTCAGGATCATTTCATGCAAGTTTCAGCCAAATCGCACCAGTAGAACTTGAGAAGAAGTTCAAAATGTGCTTTCAAGATGGCGGCTTTGGCGGCCATCTTGGATTTCGGATTGACCCGAAAAATAACAACACTTTGTCGGAACCATGTCAGGATCATTTCATGCAAGTTTCAGCCAAATCGCACTGGTAGAACTTGAGAAGAAGTTCAAAATGTGTTTTCAAAATGGCGGCTGTGGCGGCCATCTTGGATTTCGGATCTACCCGAAAAGTAACAACACTTTGTCAGGACCATGTCAGGATCATTTCATGCAAGTTTCAGCCAAACCGCACCGGTAGAACTTGAGAAGAAGTTCAAAATGTGTTTTCAAGATGGCGGCTGTGGCAGCCATCTTGAATTTCGGATCGACCCAAAAAATAACAACACTTTGTCGGGACCATGTCAGGATCATTTCATGCAAGTTTCAGCCAAATCGCACCGGTAGAACTTGAGAAGAAGTTCAAAATGTGTTTTCAAGATGGCGGCTGTGGCGGCCATCTTGGATTTCGGATAGACCCGCAAAATAACAACACTTTGTCGGGACCATGTCAGGATCATTTCATGCAAGTTTCAGCCCGATTACACCGGTAGAACTTGAGAAGAAGTTCAAAATGTATTTTCAAGATGGCGGCTGTGGCGGCCATCTTGGATTTCGGATTGACCCGAAAAATAACAACACTTTGTCGGGACCATGTCAGGATCATTTCATGCAAGTTTCAGCCAAATCGCACCGGTAGAACTTGAGAAGAAGTTCAAAATGTGTTTTCAAGATGGCGGCTGTGGCGGCCATCTTGGATTTCGGATCGACCCGAAAAGTAACAACACTTTGTCGGGACCATGTCAGGATCATTTCATGCAAGTTTCAGCCAAATCGCACCGGTAGAACTTGAGAAGAAGTTCAAAATGTGTTTTCAAGATGGCGGCTGTGGCGGCCATCTTGGATTTCGGATCGACCCGAAAAGTAACAACACTTTGTCGGGACCATGTCAGGATCATTTCATGCAAGTTTCAGCCTAATCGCACAGGTAGAACTTGAGAAGAAGTTCAAAATGTGTTTTCAAGATGGCGGCTGTGGCGGCCATCTTGGATTTCGGATCGACCCGAAAAGTAACAACACTTTGTCGGGACCATGGCAGGATCATTTCATGCAAGTTTCAGCCAAATTGCACTGGTAGAACTTGAGAAGAAGTTCAAAATGTGAAAAGTTAACGCACGGCGCACGGCGCACGGCGCACGGCGCACGGCGGACGACGACGGACGAAACATGACGACTATAGGTCATCCTGACCCTTCGGGTCAGATGACCTAAAAATCCAAATTTCTTGAAGGGCTCCTTTTTCTCTGTCTATGAAATCATTGTACCATTCGATCAGTCAATCAAAGACTGTGTTACAAATAACAACATCAATTTTTATATTATGAATGATGACCTACATTTCTAAGCCAATGGAAATGCTTGTTACAAGCTAGATTGAATTAAAACAACCGACAGGAGCAGATAACTCCACAGATAACGTACCAGTGGCAGCTTCCTTCAACAGTGTCCTCAGTTCCTCGACAGCACTAGCCAACTCCTTCACTTTACTCTCAGCCTCCTCCTTAGATGTCTGTCATTTAAAGATACAAATTGTACGACAAGAACAAAACAGTAAATCAGTCGATCAAAATAACTAGGTATGTCAGTAATACATAATGTACCTCTCTACATACAGAATGGTTGTTTAATTTCACAAGGAGAAAATTTGGCGACATTCTCTTTGAAACCAATTGCCAGAGCCTAACTCGTTCTACTCTCTTCTACTTCTAGATTATAACTTCCATTCACTCGAATATAGCTCTTCTACTTCTGGAAGCTCTCCAGTCTGTAGGCTGGAAGATCTTCTGAGAAGACTTCTCTTCTTAGAACAGCACAAATCGATTTGAGCTCAGGGAGAATAGTTCCCACATTGTCAATTTCTAACAGCAATTAGTCATAACGGTTGTCTACTTTTCATTGTTTCCATTTTATCTGTGGTATTTAAATTTGTGGACATCAAGATGATTACAAATAAAGTAAAATTAAATTCCCAGCGAATAAAAACAACTCTACAGTATACCACAGACTCAGCAGGACAGGACAGGCATGATCAACTCTAGATATTTATCATTCCATGGTAGACACATGAAAAGAAATGTGTATTGTAATAGAATTCATTTCTGGCCACATAAAAAACAAGAAATTTTACCTTATACAGATCTATGAGACGGCTCTTGGCCTGAAGCTCCTGGTTAAACTGATCCTCCAGCTGTGCCATTCCATTCCTCGACTGTCAAAATTCAAAAAGAATCCAGGTAACTTTATCTTGATAATAACTATGGATTTACATAATTCGTATTTACATAGGATTTTGGGTTAATTACAGCAAAAGACAAAAAAATTGGCAACTTCCTGATATCTCATTTTCAAGAACAATTGCATCATAATTTCATTTTATACATTTCAGTTTGTGTACAAATGCATCATTATCATTATACATCTTCCTTTACAAACCATTATAGTCTGATGTCTTTCAGTTTGTGTACAAATGCATCATTATCATTATACATCTTCCTTTACAAACCATTATAGTCTGATGTCTTTCAGTTTGTGTACAAATGCATCATTATCATTATACATCTTCCTTTACAAATCATTATAGTCTGATGTCTTTCAGTTTGTGTACAAATGGGTCATTGACATTATCATACATCTTTCTGTACAAACCATTACATCTTCTGGTATAAACCATTCATTGACATTATCATACATCTTTCTGTACAAACCATTACATCTTCTGGTATAAACCATTCATTGACATTATCATACATCTTTCTGTACAAACCATTACATCTTCTGGTATAAACCATTCATTGACATTATCATACATCTTTCTGTACAAACGATTACATCTTCTGGTATAAACCATTCATTGACATTATCATACATCCTCTGTACAAACCATTACATCTTCTGGTATAAACCATAAGTATCTTACATCTTTAAGTTTCTGTATTAGGCTGTCAATCTTTGTAGCTTGCTCTTCTTGAGATAACTTCAAAGTTTCGACAGTTGCCTGAAGAAGGTTGTTCTCTCCTACTTTTTCTTCCAGCCTGCTCTGGGTCTCCAGCAGGCTTGCTGTCTGAAAAAAATAATCTGACTTGATTAAAACAGAAATCGGGCAATAGTTTTATCCTAGATAATCAAAACACATTTCCAGTAAAGAGATGTTGTATTGAGAGAAGACATGAGCATTAAACAAATTAGGCAATTTCAAAATGACAGAATTTTTAATATAAATATTATTAAAAAAATATTTAAACTATGGATACTGTAAAAGTAAATTGCATGAGATATAAAGTTGGTTTACAGCATACATAAGATTTTCTTATCAAAATAATTTACTTAATACAATGAAATATAGCATTACAATCTCTCTCTCATCCCATTGATCAAGCTTATTGTCTAAATGCTGTATTCACACAATATTTACAGTGATTATTATCATTTTTTATTATTATTCTATACTTACTTGTTCCTTTTTGACATTAAGTAGTTCATTTGTTTTCTCAGAAAGCTGTTTGTCCAACAGATCTAGCTGGCTTTGTATCTGGCTCTTCTCTTGTGCCAGCCGCTTGTTCTGAAACTGTGCCACAAAATATTCACCTTAAATCTTGTTTTGAACTTCTGACAAAAATCACATGTATTAACTTTAGTGTTGACACGATACATTTTAGCATTTTTTTCATGCTACATTACAGTAACCAAAGCTGATAAGTTAACTGCCAAGCAAAATTAGGATGGCTATTTTACACATGTTATTTCAGATAGTTTTCAAATATATATATATATAATTACGTTAAGGAGATTGCTTTGTCCCCTTGGAATATAGGAAGAGAGGCAACGTGTAGAATTAAATAATTTGATTTTTTACATGTAATTCGGTAATTTCTGAGAACTAGCGGTAAAAATATATTAAACCAACAAAATCCAGCACTCTCTGAGAAATAGCAGTAACAAAAAGGACAGAAGGACAGACTGACAGATGACAATAGGGCACCCGCATCTCAACCCTAGTTATTTTTATTACTAGTGGTTTCTGGACATATCAAGTACAAAGTGGGATTTTCACATCCATTAACCTTTTTTCCAATCACATCCACAATTGACTATCATTACACTCTGTTTTCTATTGGAATCTGTTGGTGTCACATTTCAATCCAGTGACTGAACCAGTGCAAAATATATACAGAAAAGCGGAATTTCCTTTTTAATTATTTCATTTGACATACATAAATAATATACAATTAAGGCCATCTGTGAAGGGATTCATCTAGAATTGCCACAACCTCAAGAAAATAAAACTTTTCAGAGACAATACTAGCTGTATCCCGACACATAGCTAGGGACATAATTATTTCATTATACCAAGCAAAATTAACTAAATCCATAATTTGTTATATTCAACATCAACAAGCTAAGTCTTTTGTTAAAGAACTCATAAAAATATTTCCCAACAACGTTGCTAAAAATAAGCAACAGCGTTGCCATTGTTTGTTGATGTTGCTGATGACATCCACTTCCAGTCACCTGCGCATGCGGAGCTTCAATGGAGTTATATCTCTGGGGTTATTTCCCTGAGCAGTGAGAAGTTAATTCCCTAGGGCTATTTCTCTTGCATCCAAATGCTGGGGAGATATCAACTTATTCAATGTCATGTGATCAAGTTTAATCCAATCAGAACATTCTATATGAATGTGAGATATAATAATACCAGGTATTATTGGAATCAGGATATAGAAAGAAAGATCAACAACATATATATCTGCCATACCTCCAATGTCACACTCTGGTTCTGAACCTCTGCAAGTTTAGCCTGTGCTTCACACTTTTCTGTGTTGGCTCGTGACACTTTTTCTGTCAATTCCTTCCATTCTTCTGTGAGTACATGTTGTTGATAAAAGTATTCATAATATAAACAAAACATAGCATCTTGTCATTGATGTAATATTTGAGTTATGACGAAGCAATGTAAGATTTAAAGATGTTGATTTGTATTGCTTGAAACTAAGGTATTCCATGGAAATAAATTTTCAAATTTTATTGATATAACCTTGACATTTGACCATAACTTTGGACATGAAAGTAAATAAAACAAGAGGCCCATGGGTCTTAACGTTCACCTGAGTTCGGATACAGAATGAAACAAAGACATATGTAAACACTATATATTGGCCCATCAGACCCTTGAAGTCAATCAGTGATTTTATAAATTTGACTTTTTAATCTATGAAGACTATTTGGTTCCATCAAATTTGTTAAATTCATAAGTATCATTTTTTTTTTAATTTTTGGCCCTGCCCCTCTGGTCTCTGGGGGTCAACCAGGACCAATATTGATATGATGTTAAAATGCTATCTCAGGCTAATAATTCTAACCCAGTTTGATTCATTTCCTATGAAAACTTTAAGCAAGTAATGTTCATAAATGTGTTTTTTCTATATAAACTTTAGTAAATTTGACCTTCTCTCCAGGGGAAAATCTGAGATCCCAGGACCATTAAATTTACAATTCTTGTATAGGACCTTAAGATCTTTCCATCTATGAAGAGTATTTGATTCTACCAGTTTCAGAATTTCAGAAGATTTGACCCCTTTTGGCCCAGCCCCAAGGCCCTGGGGGTCAGTCATGGAAGCTTGTTAATAGGATTCAAACCTGAGACCCAGGGGCCATACAATTCACAATTTTTGTAGGGGAACCTAGAGACCTTTCTATCAATGAAGAGTATTTGATTATACTACATCTGTGAGTGGAAAAGAAGAAGATTTTTGAAATTTTAGTCAATTTTACCCCTTTTGGTCCCTTCCCACACTCCCGCAGAGGTTCATATAATTCACAATTTTGATTGGCCTTATGCCTTAGAAAGTTGGTGCAAAATTTTATTGAAATTGCTTCATCAGTTTGGAGAAGAAGGCGAAAATGTAAATTGTTTATCGTCACACGGCAGACGACGACAGACAAAAGGCGATTAGATAGGTCACCATGAGACTCTGTCGCGGGTGACCCAAAATTAATCACATCACAGCTAGAGATTATCAAAACCAATATCAACATGTGAACATATTAGCATTTACAGGAAGATAATATTAAATTGATTAAAAGAAAGAATATTTTACATTGCGTTCAACAAACCCATAATGATGTTCAGTGAAATAAATTTTTGTAGAACCGGTATCTTTTATTACTTCACAACAAGCAGGCCGAAAATCTAAACAAAAATCTTGTTTACCGTTTATTCTATCTATCTCCTTGTTCCTCTTCTCTAGTAGGATGCTCAGATCTCTCATGTCTTGCTCAAGCAGCTCATTTGACTTGCTGAGACGAAGCTGTCAAACAAATGATAAAATAATACAACATACCAAAATTGTCAAAAGAGCATCAGTAGACATTGAATTAAATACAAAATATATGTTGACTCATAAAAACATGACGTAACAATCAGTACCTACATGTAAGGGCAGACAACTAAAATATGGAAATACATAATAACTTATTTATTGGTGTTTTTTTTTATTGTCCAGTGTTAAGTGCCAAAGGACTTCGAAACATTTATTAAAAACTGTGTTTGATTTTTTATCTGTTTTAATTACATTTCAACATTTTCAAATAAATTGTCGCAAAGGCTTTTGGTCCATCAAACTAACTTATAAAGAACAAGAGGCCCATGGGCCTCAGCTGTCATTTTACTATTGGCATAACCAAACACCTTAAAGAATATAGTAGTGGCAAACAATTACCAAGGCAATATACAAAAGAAATCTTTTTAAAGAAAAAGTTCAGGTTCGGATATATTTGATGAATTAGACCATGAATGAAAGTCCCTTGATCCCAACCATGCTACAAATCCAATATCAGGTCTCTAGGCCTCTTCGTTATTCACAGAAGTCGTATAAAGATTTTAGCCTATTTGACCCCTGTGACCTTGAACGAAGATCACGGTCATTAACTTGAACAAACTTGGTAGCCCTTCATCCCAGCATGCCATAGGCCCAATATGAGTACCCTGTGTCTTTTGGTTATAGCCTTTTTGATTAATGTGATGCTGCATGAAGGTCAAGGTTATTCATTTGAACTAACTTGCAATTTGGTAGCCCTTCATTCAAGCATGCTAAAGGCCAAACATGATTACCCTGGGCCTTTTGGTAATTGAGAAGAAGTTGTTTAAAGAGTTTAGCATTTTTGACCCCTGTGACCTTGAATGAAAGCCAAGGTCATTCATTTGAACAAACTCATCCCAGCATGCTGCAGGTCAAATATGAGTACCCTGGGCCTTTTGTTTATTGAAAAGAAGTTATTTGAATGAAAAGCTTATGAACGGCGCACAGTGCACGACGATGGACGAAGCATGATTAATATAGTATAGGTCATTCTGACCCTTTGGGTCAGATGATAGTCTGTGACGTTAACTTTTATCGCTGTTAGTCATTTGGACAAGTAAACCCCAAAATGTTACTAGTCTTGACTATTTAATCACAAGTCCAAATTAAATATACAGTGTGTTGCTGCAGCAATCTTTTATGATCAGTTTACAAATTATGACCCAAATTACAAATGCGAATTCTCACAAAATGGTGCATCAGGACTGAGATAATTGGATACATTATAATAATGCACTCAAAATGTGTTGAAAAATGCAAATGACCACAATATTTGTAAATATAGTATTTACTGATTTTAATCGGGTGGGATCGATCCCACTAGTCCACTAGTTCACTTCAATTAGCACTAGTAGGCTGTATAATTACTAGTTTTGGGCATCAGACTAGTGCTTAAAGTCATAGACTGAAATGACCTAAAAATGGGCACCATGGAAAAATAAAGTAAAAGTTAATGTGATATGCATATACAGTGGAACCTCCCGAAACCGAACCTTCTCAAAACCGATCACCTCTAGAAACCGAACATGGATGTCATGTACGGAATTAATTCCTCTTTATTAATAGTATATAAAACTTCCCAAAACCGATCCCTCCCAATTCCGAATACCGGACCGATTTTGAGATCGGAATAGTCAAATGTAACTAAAATACACTTCTGAAAACCGGCCTTACCTGAGCGACACCGATAGATTGCATTGAGGTCTGAGCAACCGACCGTGAAATACACACGTACCTGTACAATAGTTGTCGCATGCCATTTCCTGGGGCATGTATACAGATGTGAAGGCTATAGGTACACGGTAATTATACCCGAGATAGTGGTGAAATTATTTAATCATGTCTATTGTTTAGATATTTAACAAAAGTCTACCACGTGCACGCGGTTTGTTTACTGTAAGAAAACAAGCAGAGCTAGTAATAAAGAGATAGTTTCGTATTCAAATCACACGGGTTTTTTTATTTACATATGTCGTAAATTATCTGTATGAAGAAGCCAAAGCCATGTAATTGTTTTTAGAAAATGACTATGTCATATAATGACCGACATCAACTGATCATCGTGTAATTAGACCATTTAATTTGATTCTTGACGTAACCGGAAGCGATCGGCCGTATGTAGGTTAGTGCAGACGAGAACATCCACAAGAACATTCACGCAACTAACTAACTAAACTACGTTTATAAAACGGTAACAAAATCAAGATTGTTGTAATCCATTCCTTTTAAACGTATGATTCTCTCTTTTGTGATAACATTCACATTAACAATCAATATCGGTCGGTTTTAACGAACACTAGGCATACATGCGGTACACTAGTGTAAAAAACGACTTCCGATCGATTAAATCCGGATCGTAATGATCGGTATTCGGTTCACTTCTCCAAACCGAACCCTCTCTAAACCGGCCGAAATTATGTGCACCGACCATGATCGGTTTCGGGAGGTTCCACTGTATTTGTTTAATTATTTGACTGACAAATGTTTAATAACATTAACCATTGTACTTGTTTGGTCATTTTAATCATCTATAAAGTGCTTACATTTGTAGATAAGGAGCTGTCTTGAGATTCCTGTAAGCTTTTTCTTTTAGTCTCTGCTTCATGATATTTCTTTTCTGAAAAAATGAAAGTCTAACATTCTGAAAATGTTCTCCTAAAATAATGTAGTCATTTAGCAAAAGCTTCATATTTCTTTTCAAAAATATGATCACCTACTCAGATTTATAAATCTATTCTTCAGCAGTAACAGTTGTCTTATTTCATGTAATCTGTTATCAAATGTTTGATGCTGTATCTATTTTATATCATATGCATGATATCTTAAACTCATTAAACTAACTCTGGTTCCAGTTTATATTTTATGCAGAACTAGATATTTAAATATTCAAACTGTGCAGTTGATGAACTTTGAGTGATATAGATATATTAAATACTGATATAGCTAAAGCTAGAGCATGAAATCAGTTTATCATTATCTGACAATTAAACCCTCAACTTTAACTACATGTAATTGTTCTGTAGCTTACCCAAGTTCTCAATTATGTCTTTATGCTTTTCATTAGCGACTGACTCAGTTTCTAACTTGCTGCTGGTGGTGAACAACTGTTGTTCAATATCAAAATATTTTTGTTCTGAAAAGAGAAAGTTAGCAAAATTATGATACTGTATTCGACCCAATAAGCGCCCCTCCCAATTTATGAGGCCTTGATTTCAATTGCCCAGGCTTAAATAAAGATCAAAAACTGTATTTGCAATAATTTTGTCTTATTAGCACTTTTTCAATTTTTTTAGAAGCCATGGGCGCTTATTGGGTGGAAAACGGTAATAAGTTATTGATCATCTGAGACGCAACATTTCCTTAAATGATGATGGGTCATTAAGTTCTAAATCCTTTTGCCATATAAGAATTTGCTTTGTCCCTTATCTTATTTTTTAGGGCGAAACATCAGTGTTTCTATTATAATTACATTCTAGGTTGCTTTAATTAAATGCTCCAATTTATCCTGAGAAATATTTATTGAAAACGCCAATTCAAAGATACAAGGAACTCTTCTGGGAGGGAGATAAAAAAGGTTGATTGGGTCATGTGACCGCAAAAAAAATTAAAGGCATATATATTTTTCCGTCATGACAATGTCAATATAGGCAGAGAATACAAATGTCCAAGTTAATTCAATTTTGGTAATACGGAACATCGTCAGCATAGAACTGTTGTACAGACCATTGCAGTCAGTCAGTGTTTCATTAGAATTCCTTCCACACATATAGTTATTTTCTGCAGGGTGTCTAGGTATATATGTACAATACCGAGAATATGGAATTTAGTTATATCAGAACCAATCAGAAGCATTTTATTTCTTTTTCAGTCATAATTTTAGCAACAGGAGAGAGATTTTACTAGCATGCCATGGGTTGAAAACTGTGAGTCAAAAAATGGCTGTTTATGTGTGTTGAGCAGTATAAAGGGTTAATAGGTCAAATGCGCTGGTATGGTAACAAGAAGAACAATTTTATGCAATTTTTTTTTTCGTGTTTATGCACAAATTGTGAATAGCCTTCCTAATCACTGAGTCGTATGGAAAACTTTATTAAATCTTTAAATAGATGAAATCAGGAAAATTCAAAGAAAAAAATTAAAACATGTGAAATATATATATGTAGCGGGATTGGACTGGGTCGATCATCGGTGACCAGGTAGCTCAGTCGGTAGAGCACTCGGCTAGTATTCTGAGGGTCCCGGGTTCGAATCCCGGTCTGGCCGCTACATTTTCTCCTCTCCTGTTACAGAATTGGCGCCCAACTAAATAACCCACGGTGGTGGTGTTTGGAAGGGTCTCGTGTGTCTTCGAGGGCGAAGACTTCGAGAAAGGAGGGAGGAGTGTAGCGGGATTGGACTGGGTCGATCATCGGTGACCAGGTAGCTCAGTCGGTAGAGCACTCGGCTAGTATTCTGAGGGTCCCGGGTTCGAATCCCGGTCTGGCCGCTACATTTTCTCCTCTCCTGTTACATATACATTAGTACATGAAGATTATTGAAGTTACATGAGGTGTAAAAAGTTACATGAGGTGTTCAAATATTTTTTTCCACATACTGTTGCACGTGAAATTTATCTGCATTTAAGTGGTTATTGCATTTTTATTTCTTTACTAAACAATAAAATAATAAAAATGCAGCAAACTATAACCCAATTGAAACGGTATTCATTGAAACCAACCCAATTACCTTATCGTAGTTTTTTTCAATTCCTGAATAAGTTTGTTTGCACATCCCATCTATTTTAAATACTGCAGGCTAATGTTACTGATGGAAGAAAATAACACTAAAAATACCTGTTTCAGACACCATAAAACACTCTTATTTGTCATACAAGTTTTGAATACAAAAGTACCGAAACGACTTCTGCAAGGGCCGAAAGTTAAAACGACTTCTGCAAGTACGATACCTAACAAATATTGTATCAATTTATGTTATTCATTTAAACGTAACTAAGTTTGCATGTCTCCGCTTCAAATTAAGAAATAGTCAGCAACGGATGCATCCGTCATGCAAACAAATCTTCTTACTTAGAAAACGACGCTGACTTTCTTACCTGCATCCACACGAAGTTTCTCATATTTTGTCTTTAATTCGTCGATTGTGTTATCTTTTAGACCAATGAATGTTGTTATCTGTTTCCGTTAAGTTGTCCGATATAGTCTCGGCTTTTAATAAATCTAAAAGCTCGGCGACTGATCGAACAACCGCCATTCTGTAAAAGTGTGCGAATTTAACCGGAAGTAGAATTATACAGAGTCGGTTACATATAAATTTCCAAATCAATAAATGTAGGTGCATTTATACGAAACGACGCCATAAATCTAGTGAATTTGATATGTAGCGTATTGTTCAAAGAATATTTGTACAGTTAACATTGTGATATTGATAACAAGATGATATGCTTGATCATGTTTTTTTTATATGTTTATTGATTGTGACTAATGATTTTCACGCATTAGGCGGGAGCCTCCCGAAAATTTAAGCAAACGATTTGTGTCGCCAGTCCCACGCGGGTACCGAGTAAGTTATTTCGTTTAATATTTTTTCTTCAAATTTGGCTCTTAAATGTTTCCAGGGTTAACATTTAAAGTTCAGCATTATTTAGGTAAATAGAGATAAGTGAAGAATAAATAATAAAGCGATTATACAAGCTGAGAAAGGTCAGTAAACTGGACAAAAGATCTCCAGTTTACCAACACTTGGCAGTTCCGAATCACAGAGGCGGCGTGTAATTTATATTGTAGGTCTTATATGTATGTCGTTCAATATGTTCGATCTGGACATTCATATTGTTCGCACACTTTGGGCGGGATAGGGAGCCAATTCTAAATAGCGTATATTTTTATCTATAGATGTAAATGGTTATATAGTCACTTTCCGTCTACCACGACCTGCAAGCTCTTACCTGAGCGATTTATGATAACTGTCACACATTCTTGGTGGAGTTGATAAATTTATAGAAGTGTGTATCTGCAAAAACACGAAAGCTGAAGTACGTACACAGCGCACTATCGTTTATTATTTATATACATTGTAGTGATAAAAAGAAATGCAGAACTTAGAACTACGCGCCCAAACATTTGCTGGATTTTATTTTGGTAATTTCTAATTTAATACCCCGGAAAACCACAGTGTCGAAACTCAAACACGCTCCTGACCGACGATGTATTTTGACATACAAATTACCAAACAAGTGTAACTTTTACATAAATCATTTTGGAATAGAACAAGTCCTGGTTAACGTATAAGACCGTGGCACAATTCAATATCAATGCAATGTCAATATAAGTCGTGAAAACAGAATCTCTGGGTTTTTTCTCCAAATAGCAGAAACATTGTTATTAAAGAAATATAATTTGATATTATATAATATTAAGTATTTTAGATATGTTTCTGCAAAAGTAACATTCCTTCAGTAAGTTAATGAAATGTGCACGTGCTAAATTGATTTGCTTTATGTGTGATTACCTTTTTGCAAGGATTTATAAGTGAGAAGGATTCGTGTCTGTCTCTTTACACTACTAAACACCACGCGAGACGCTTATGAACCGGGAATAAAAACCGTTTTTCTCAACAAATACTTGTCTCGTCGAGTCAAACGAAACACCAATGTAAAGTAAATTAAATTTCACAACGTTTATAACTTGCTTTAAAGATGGAAGATTTAGAAGAAATGTCTTAAACTATCGTTAAAAAAATACGACCGCTCATGAAATGGCAGCACGCTTCAGAAAGTAAGACGGTAACCCTCGCACCCCCCATGCTACATCAAAGGCTGCGGCGGCGGATATCAAAGGAAATCAGTCGTAGTCCAACGTCACGGTCAGTGCACATACACAAAAGCGCCTGCGCTGTCTTTGCCCAAAACCCAGTGTGACCTATCCTTCTCATATACGTCCTTGCTTTTTGTAATTGCGACCACAAAGACCTGAGAATTGGTAACAGTAATATGTTTTTTAGGTTAAAAGTCGTACTCTACAAGGTGTATCACAGTGTATCACAGGGATACACCATGTAATGTATGCTTTTCACCATTTTTATATCTAGACCTAAAAAATTCCCAAATGGTCTATGGACACTGTGAGCAGTAGGTCCAAATATATAAAGTATAGATCAGTTTATATTAAGTATAACTAGTACTGATTTTCCAATTTCTGTGACTGCATGCGCTAAAGTGCTTTATCGGTGGGCTGACGTACGTGTGCTTCATACAAGCATATAGGCCTATATGTGCTTCAGTCTTAACCGAGGAATAAGAGTTTTATCATAAACATAATTTATGCAAAGGAGTTTGACGTTCTGTCAATTATATATAGTATGCATATATAAAAAATACTGTGTTTTTATATCTATAGTATAGAACCTATATTGGTATTTTTCATATATGTATACTATACTATATTGACAGAACGTCAAACTCCTGTGATTTATGTATGTTTCTGTGTACATATGCTTTAAAATATACATTACGCAATATATCATTTGTGCTGTCGGGTGCTCAATGCATTCTTAAAACATTTTTTTTATTATTCTGTATGTCTGTATTCATAGCTCTCTCGGCAGTTGCTTTTTATGCTTAAAGTGAATAGTCGGGCAAAGAAAACCAGTCTAAATGCGTTCATTGGCCTTCCAAAAGTTCTCACATATTAATACGACGATATAGTTCTGCTTAGTTTCCCCAGTTCTGACCATTAAAGTAAAGAAAAAATGAAATCATTGAAAGCGAGGCTGCGTGGAAATGTAACCACGGACATAGTGAGCCGGGAGGACGTTTTAGAATTTCCATACTTTGAATTAATTTCTTCGTACGCAGACAGATTTTGACGAGAGATTTTATTTTTCCATTTCATAAGAAATTATACTGGATACATTCACACCATTTTACCGACTTTAGCCATACTTGCCCGACTGTTCACTTTAAAGCAAGGACGTATCTCACTTATAAATCCTTGCTTTAAAGTGAACAGTCGGGCAAGGATGGCTAAAGTCGGTAAAATGGTGTGTATGTATCCAGTATAATTTCTTATGAAATAGAAAAATAAAAATCTCTCGCCAAAATCTGTCTGCGTACGAAGAAATTAAAGATGCTCCACCGCTGACAGAGCAAAAATCATATTCGTCATTTGAACATTAATTGGTGTCTAATCGTGTATATATATGCCTAATTAACACAAAAAATATATAAAATAATTTATTTCGCCTTTGGTGCATGCGCAATCAGTACTTCATTCCATATAGAATAATAGTGTAACAGAATTTTTTCGGGATGCAAATAATTATTTTTCATATTTTTAACTTGAAGTAAAATTAGAAGCTCTAACTTTTCAGTGGTGGTAATGGTGTAAAGTAAGTAACTTTTGTAACTGAAGAAAAATACTTAATCGTCTGCTTCTGATTTTGATAGTGAAAAAATGCCATTTGTCAGCGGTGGAGCATCTTTAATTTAAAGTATAGTAATCCTAAAACGTCCTCCCGGCTGACTATGTCCGTGGTTACATTTCCACGCAGCCTCGCTTTCAATGCTTTCAACTTTTCCTTGGTCAGAACTGGGAAACGTAAGCAGAACTTGGCCGTCGTATTAATATGTGAGAATTTTTGGAAGGCCAATGAACGCATTTAGACTGGTTGCCCGACTATTCACTTTAATGTCAAATATCTAGATGTTTGCGGCGAAAAATAATTTAAGTGGCGAATAGCGTCAGCAGGTGTCTGTGATGGAAAAAACCCAGTAAACAAACTATGGACACGCCAGAATAAATCAAAGTCGACGGTTTGTTACACCAGACCAATCAAACCTTTTAGAATAAACCAACCGTTCAAAAAGATGTTAAAATTCATATTTCGTGACTGCTTTGTATTGTTCGCTTGACTCGGTTAAACAGTTCTTCATTAGATTTTGTGTATAGCTATATCGAACCATTGTATAGACGTGGGTATATTAGTTTTATGACAAACAACACTTCTTCAATGATCTACATGTACGCAATGATTAAAGATGTACCCGGGTAGTCTTCACAATCTCAAGCAAACCATGCTTTTTCCGCGATTAAAGTGTCGGGAACGAGGTTGACATACGCCTGCCTACATAGTGTGATACAGGTTGCAGTCTACCGCCCCCTCTAGTACAGGATGTCAGTCCCAACTAAAATAACCGGTCTCATCGTGGAGGATATAAGATTTCCCACATCACTACAGAAAGATGGATCAGATGCTATGGTAGGTGCACTGATGATTTTGTAGAAGTTTGACATGTTGCCATTGCCGGGTTCGGATAGGCTACAGTATGTAGATCTCAACACTACAGTATAGCTATTCTAAACAGATAATGCACTGTACATAGACAAGATATCTAGAAGTAGCCTGTACTTTAACATGTCATCTTGGCTCTTGACCCTGCATGTCGATCGGATATATATGTTTATATATCTCCTTCGAATGAAGGGAAGTAAGGGACATAATACGTGCATTTTTTGTCTGCTTCCTACAAGTTTCTGAATCATAGAAGAGGTGATAAAGCTTGGAGTAATTCATATTTGGCCTAAATAAATGTGCAGTAAACATGCTACATTAAACTCCTACCTTGACATCAGGGTCAAAGGTCAAATAATTACAAAATTTACAGTAATATTAATAAAATGTATTGCATGGGTCATAATATCTACCAAGGTTAAACTTGCAGCATATACCATTAATTGCATCAAACAAAGCTATTGTGTGCAGTACATTGGAGCTAGGTTTGACCTTGAGGTCTTATCTCTACCTCAAGGTCAAAGGTTAAATGATTGCACATTCTAATTTTACAGTCAAAGTATTTGTTTGCTAGGTCATAACTTCTGAACCATTGAAACTTGGACCATGCCTGTATTAAACAAAGCTAATGAACAATTCACCGCTGTTATGTCAATGTGACCTTAAACTCTTATCTCGACCTCAAGGTCAAAGGTGAAATAAATACTCATTTTACAGAAATTTGTTGTCTGTGCAGTAATTTTCGAACCATGGTGATGAACTTTGAACAAACATGTGTCACAAAAATTCAGCATTGCAGTTAAATCATGGTGACCTTGACCAAAACTTTGAACATGTGATCTCTAGTTTTTCAATTGTACCACATTTAATACTGTATGTATTTGCTTATTATTTTTATAACAAGCCAGATTTGATACTAGTTCAATGATATGCTCATTTTCCAACATAAAAAAGGACATGCTGAAGAGCCAGAAATTTTTCTGTCATGTGCTGGTATATCTGAAGCAGAGTTTTTTTGCAAATACATGTATTTTAGTCTGAATGTAATATCTAATATGTTGTTTTTGTAGTGTTTTTATAATCTGTGGCTCCGTTAGAACAGGTACAGCTACATGTACAGTGTAGGATTTAAATATTGACATTACCCGGTATACTTAAAAGATATTGTAAACAGAGTACATGTAAATACAACTTCCAAATCTCATTACTGTTGTAAACAGAGTACATGTAAATACAACTTCCAAATCTCATTACTGTTATGTATAGGGTTTTCATTGGCCTAGAGGCTGGCTCAAGGGTTAAATATTAATTCCAAGTCATATCCCTCTGTGTTTACTTACATATACATGTACCCTATACATATATAGTAATAGAAAGTGAGGTGTATTCTCTAGCTGCCTATTGTAAGATCACACTTTTATAATTAAAATAATTCAATTTGCCAATAGTGCCAGTTTTTTACCTCCTATTTACTTTAAAGTTGTGCGAGTGACGATTGAGTGAAAAATAAATATAGATAGATAAAGAAAGATTGAAAGATTGCATGATTTGTAAAGGATACTAGATAAAGAATACAATATATATGAAATTAAAATGATAAAATATAATTAGCTTAGTAAGTAGGTTTAAAATATTTATTAATGTATATTAAAGGCATATCATTCCATTTAATTCTGTTTGAGAAAACTGCAGTTAACAGTCAGTTTTACCTTGTTTAATCAAGCCCACATATAACACAAGGCTTTATTCTATATACCGTATCTGACCCAATAACTACCCTTGGCCGTTGAAAATTGAAAAATGAAGGGACACTTATTATGACCTGGATAACATTTCATATATTATATACATACACAGAGTAAGCCATTAATCAATTCTAAAAAGAAATAAAAAAAAAAAGAAAACCTACATGGTTTTCATAGTTTCAGTCTGTGTTTAGTCAACATCTTTAATGTGAAATTGAGTCCTTTAAACGAGAGAACTGCACTTATTGGGACAAGGGCGCTTATTGAGGTGAATAAGGTAAATAATTTTTTTTTTTTCGGATTGGAGAAAAAGCTTCTAATTCAGATGATAAGTAGAAGACCATTGAAAAATGCATACTGATTCAAAAGTATGTTAACTATTCTGGGATGAATAGTTTAAATGTGATATTAGAGAAGGGCGGTGGTAACGGTAGTAGGTCAGATTGTTGACCATGATAAGATTGACCATCCATAGGTCAAGTGACACAGATTCACTAGCTGATACCCACTCCTTTATAGTTTCTTAGCCAGATAATAAAACGCTGAAGCTACAATTGATGAGAGATTAATTTTTGAGATACAATAAGAAAGTTTTACAAATTTTAATTTTTGGGTTGGTTTGATTGGTATTCCGTCTTTGCACATTACAGAGTTACTTCCCTTGCGGGTAGGTATTGATTGTGACGTCATTATTTTGTGAGCACAATTCACGTCGTTTTCTCCGAAATGTATGACGTTACACTCCCAAACACATGACGTCACAATCAATACCTACCCGCAAGTGCAGATAACTCTGTAATATGCAAATTCGGAATAATGTCCTTAATAGCCAGGGACATTTTAGGACATACCAGGTTTAGGAGGTGGATGAAAACCAGAGTATCCTGAGAAAATCCACTGACCTCTAGTTAGATGGAGGGCTCTTGACCTCATCTTAACCACTCAACAGCTGTAGACCTCTACAAACTTCAATTGGTTCATATATAAAAGATTGTTAAATTCTTTTATTTTTAACAAAAGCAAAAAAATCCCAACTGAAGCAATTATGTCTATTTTTACAGTGATTTACATGATATACATGTATGTATGTGTTTGCGTTAGTATGTATTAATAATGTAGAGTTTGTATTTTTATCAATGTCTGGTTAAATAGAGATAAACTGGCTCAGACATGAAACTCTTATGCATGTAGAACACAGTCGGGCATGTATCTGAATAATTTAAATATAGTAGCAAAGTTGATATCTCAGAATTAATAAGTTATGTGTATTTGTTTAAAACTTAAGATATTAGAATATTGTTGTGAAAAAATCTTGAAATTCACAGTTTGATGCATGGTCAGAAAAATGTAATTTATGTTAAACAGTCAATGTACTATGAACTCAAAATGGTTTTAAACAAAAATTTTTCTTTGTTAGCTTCGGACGTTTTCATAAACTGGTTTGAATATATATATCGACTTTTTCTTTTAGGACAAGTTTGAAATACCTAGAATTTATGTGTTCTTTTCTTTTCAGGACAAGGTATTTGAAATACTTAACCCATTGAATTTATGTATTTGTAATCTTTTCTAGTTGAAAAATTAAACATTATTTTTAAATATGTAATTAACAGCACAAGGCCCCAGATTATTCGTGTCCCTATGCCATCCTGTCCACCGATTCAGACCTACAAGGATGTGGCACAACCTTCACCGTGGGCAAGGGCAATGCCATAGGTACCTCAACTGTCTTATAACCAGTGATGCTCTTTAGAGTAACTTGTATTTTGTATAAAATATGTAGTTCAACGCTATTTTCACCAATAGATACACTTGTCACATACGTGCAAAACACTGACATACTAAGTCATATTAGTAAGTTAGACAGGTTCTTTACACAGATGGTTCCCATTAACATATTTGATACACAGATGGTCCCCATACAGGTTTGATACACAAATGGGTCCCCATACTCAGTTTTGATACAGAGATGGGCCCCATACACAGATTTGATACACAGATGGTCCCCATACATAGGTTTGATACACAGATGGTCCTCATACACAGGTTTGATACACATATGGTCCTCATACACAGATTTGATACACAGATGTTCCTCATACACAGATTTTATACACAGATGTTCCCCATACACATATGTGATACACAATTGGTCCCCATACACAGTTTTGATACAGAGATGGTCCCCATACACAGATTTGATACACAGATGGTCCCTATACATAGGTTTGATACACAGATGGTCCCCATACACAGATTTGATACACAGATGGTCCCCATACACAGATTTGATACACAGATGGTCCTCATACACAGGTTTGATACACAGATGGTCCCCATACACATATTTGATACACAGATGGTCCCAATACACAGATTTTATACCCAGATGTGATACACAATTGGTCCCCATACACAGTTTTGATACACAGATGGTCCTCATATACAGGTTTGATACACAAATGGTCCCCATACATAGGTTTGATACACAGATGGTCCCCATACACAGATTTGATACACAGATTGTCCCCATACACAGATGGTCCTCATACACAGGTTTGATACACAGATGGTCCCCATACACAGATTTGATACACAGATGGTCCCCATACACGGATGGTCCTCATACACAGGTTTGATACACAGATGTTCCCCATACACAGGCTTGGGTACACAGATGGTCCCCATACACAGATTTGATACACAGATGGTCCTCAAACACCGGTTTGATACACAAATGGTCCCCATACACAGGTTTGATACACAAATGGTTCTCCATATACAAGTTTGATACACAGATGGTCCCCATATACAGGTTTGATACACAGATGGTCTCCATACACAGGTTTGATACACAGATGGTCCTCATACACAGGGTTGATTCACAGCTGGTATCCATACACAGGTTTGATGCACAGATGGTCACCATATACAGGTTTGATACACAGATGGTCCCCATACACAGATTTGATAGCAGATGGTCCTCATACACAGGTTTGATACACAGATAGTCCCTTTACACATATGTGATACACAGATAGTCCCCATACACAGATGGTCCTCGAACACAAGTTTGATACACAGATGGTCCCCATACACATATTTGATACACAGATGGTCCCAATACACAGGTTCTATTCACAGATGGTCCCCATACACAGATTTGATACACAGATGGTCCCCTAACACAGGTTTGATACACAGATGGTCCCCATATACATAGGTTTGATACACAGATGGTCCCCATACACAGGTTTGATACACAGATGGTCCCCATACACAGGTTCGATTCACAGATGGTCCCCATATACATAGGTTTGATACACAGATGGTCCCCATACACAGATTTGATACACAGATGGTCCCCATACACAGATTTGATACACAGATGGTCCCCTTACACAGGTTTGATACACAGATGGTCCCCATATACATAGGTTTGATACACAGATGGTCCCCATACACAGGTTTGATACACAGATGGTCCCCATATACAGGGTTGATTCACAGCTGGTATCCATACACAGGTTTGATACACAAATGGTCCCCATATACAGGTTTGATACACAGATGGTCTCCATACACAGATTTGATAGCAGATGGTCCTCATACACAGGTTTGATACACAGATGGTCCCTATACACATATGTGATACACAGATAGTCCCCATACACAGTTTTTATACACAGATGGTCCCCATACACATATTTGATACACAGATGTTCCCCATACACAGGTTTGATACACAGATGGTCCCCATACACAGATTTGATACACAGATGGTCCCCATACACAGATGGTCCTCGAACACACGTTTGATACACATATGGTCCCCATACACATATTTGATACACAGATGGTCCCCATACACAGGTTTGATTGATACACAGATGGTCCCCATATACAGGTTTGATACACAGATGGTCCCCATATACATAGGTTTGATACACAGATGGTCCCCATACACAGGTTTGATACACAGATGGTCCCCATATACAGGTTTGATACACAGATGGTCCCCATATACAGGTTTGATACACAGATGGTCCCCATATACAGGTTTGATACACAAATGGTCCCCATATATAGGTTTGATACACAGATGGTCCCCTTACACAAGCTTGATCCAGTTTCAACGTGAGGACAGAATTAAATTATACATAATATATTTTAACAGTCAGACCCTATGAGATGTTTGGTCATTTAATTTATTAGGTTTCTTTCCTTCCTTGCCAAGAATTGACAGTGAGAGGAGACAAGCCTTAAAAGTTTTATGAAATCATTAATTAGTAGAGAAATCCCACTTATTATGTGGCTGTAATTGCAGCATAAAGCCCCAGACTACGCAGCACCATATCTTGTCCTGGAGACAGATGGGACCTTACAAGGGTGTGGCACGAGCTTCACAGCTGGCCGTGGCAATAAACTAGGTATGGGGTTGATATATAGATTCTCTGCTTGTACAAAAATGCTGTTATTACCACGCAAGCCTTATGAGATATATTTCCTTGCTAGATGCTTCGTTGAAATTTTGGCAAATTATCACGATTTTCTCACTTCTATTTTGACAAATTTGTCTCTAGATTTACCTTGAATGTCTCATTCACTCCTGAAGACACATTTGAAGTTTTCTGATTGAAAGGCTGGGATAGTTGATTATGAATTTTCAGGAGTCAATGAGTTTAAAGGATCTGATTTTCTTGCAAAAATATGGCCTTTCTACCTTCCCTATCAATCCTTGGCTTGGCTGTTTGCATCATTCTAAAACAAATTAGGTCATATCTATTAAAATTATCAACACTTCACCAAACACATTCAGAATGCTATTCATATGACAGTACATATACCATTCAAATGCTGTTTATAGATTTTGCAACAGTTATCTTTTTTTGTTCAAAAGACATTGATCAAATAATTGACATGATTACGAAGCATTGTATTCATTTTTAAAGAGCTTTGAACATTGAATATTTTCTGTTGTAACTCATTAAACTATCATTATTGTTAACAATAAGTATAAAGGAGTTGTTATAAGTTAATTAGATATTTTGAAACATGATTGATTTTACATTAATGTTTTGGATGTTATTGTGAAATATTGTCTAATGCTGTACTCGGAAATGATAACAAAATTTACCAGGTCAAATTATTTTTATCTTGAATTATTTCTGCAGTCTGTCTGGCCATTGAAAACTTCAAAAGCTTGGTCGTTGGACAAAACCTGCAGGATATCTTCAATGATTTTGGCGGATTCTGGCGTTCATTAGCCAGTGAAGACCAAATTAGATGGGTAAGATCTTAACCGCTTTAAGTTTACATCCTGATAATAAACATTTTTGATTGATTTCTACGTCATAATTAACATACAGTCAAACCTGCCTATGCATCACCCTGTATATAATTGAATTTTAATTGCTTGCTTGCATGATGTGGCGACAATATTTTGATGCCTCCATCGTGAATTGGGCCGCAATTGTATGAGGGGGGATAATGTAAACCTACCATGTCTTTTGTGTCCTATCCTGTCAGACCACGTCCCACCCTGTTATGACCTGCCTCCAAAGTATTTGGGGCAAGGTTAGACATTGATAGATTTTAATCTGTTAAAATATTTCGATGCATGAAGACCTCTACCTTTTTGACCTATTACATCATTAGATGGGTAAGATCTTAACCGCTTTAAGTTTACATCCTGATAATAAACATTTTTGATTGATTTCTACGTCATAATTAACATACAGTCAAACCTGCCTATGCGTCACCCTGTATATAATTGAATTTTAATTGCTAACATTTATCATTTGTTTGATTCCATTTACAGTTGGGACCTGAGAAAGGTGTAACTCATTTAGCCATAGCAGCTATCATCAATGCTGTGTGGGATTTGTGGGCTAAAATGGAAGGCAAGGTAAGATTTGGTCTTGGTCTCGTAGGGCGGCAAGATATGGATTTAGTCTGAGATTTGTAGGTTCAAATTGACAGGATATGATAGATTTTGTGTTTGAAAAAAATGGGATGGGAGATTTAGGGCAAAGTACATGCCATTTGTGAAGAGTTTGTCTTTAAATCTTTGGCTAAAATTCTGAATAAACTATATATGTATTTTTGTCTAGGATTTGAAATGTATAGAGCAAGCTAAGATGGTAAGGAGGTGGAAAACATCCAGTGATTTTAGCTTAAGATTGTAAGGAGGTGGAAAACATCCAGTGATTTTAGCTGAATATATCAACATTTCTTTCATTGTTTCAGCCACTGTGGAAGTTGCTGGCCGATATGGTAAGTCTATAGTACATGAATGTATTATTGTGTCAAGTTTAAAAATATGTGATTATTATATTTGAAATTAATGTAGAAAAGATTGATGAGTTTTTGTAAACTATTAACAAAGTAATGATTTAGGCCTTATGCACCTCTTGTTTCTGTAAGATTTGTGTCATCTTTTTTTTTTGTTTCAGTCCCCAGAGAAGCTGGTGTCCACCATTGACTTTAGACACATGTAAGGCACATTACCCCTCTAAATCATAGACATATGTAAGACACATTATCTTTCTAAATCATAGGCATATGTAAGACACTTTACCTCTCTAAATCATAGACATATATAAGACACATTACCTCTCTAAATCATAGATATATGTAAGACACATTACCTCTCTAAATCATAGACATATATAAGACACATTACCTCTCTAAATCATAGACATATATAAGACACATTACCTCTCTAAATCATAGGCATATGTAAGACACTTTACCTCTCTAAATCATAGACATATATAAGACACATTACCTCTCTAAATCATAGATATATGTAAGACACATTACCTCTCTAAATCATAGACATATGTAAGACACATTACCTCTCTAAATCATAGACATATGTAAGACACATTACCTCTCTAAATCATAGACATGTGTAAGACACATTACCTCTCTAAATAGACATATATAAGACACATTACCTCTCTAAATCATAGACATGTGTAAGACACTTTACCTCTCTAAATCATAGACATGTGTAAGACACATTACCTTTCTAAATCATAGACATGTGTAAGACACATTACCTCTCTAAATCATAGACATGTGTAAGACACATTACCTCTCTAAATCATAGACATATGTAAGACACATTACCTCTCTAAATCATAGACATATGTAAGACACATTACCTCTCTAAATAGACATATATAAGACACATTACCTTTCTAAATCATAGACATGTGTAAGACACTTTACCTCTCTAAATCATAGACATGTGTAAGACACGTTACCTCTCTAAATCATAGACATATGTAAGACACATTACTTCTCTAAATCATAGATATATGTAAGACACATTACCTCTCTAAATCATAGACATATGCAAGGCACCTCTCTAAATCATAGACATATGCAAGACACTTTACTTCTCTAAATCATAGATATATGTAAGACACATTACCTCTCTAAATAGACATATGTAAGGCACCTCTCTAAATCATAGACATATGCAAGACACTTTACTTCTCTAAATCATAGATATATGTAAGACACATTACCTCTCTAAATCATAGACATATGTAAGACACATTACCTCTCTAAATAGACATATATAAGACACATTACCTTTCTAAATCATAGACATGTGTAAGACACATTACCTCTCTAAATCATAGACATATGTAAGACACGTTACCTCTCTAAATCATAGACATATGTAAGACACATTACCTCTCTAAATCATAGACATATGTAAGACACGTTACCTCTCTAAATCATAGACATATGTAAGACACGTTACCTCTCTAAATCATAGACATATGTAAGACACATTACTTCTCTAAATCATAGACATATGTAAGACACATTACCTCTCTAAATAGACATATGTAAGGCACCTCTCTAAATTATAGACATATGCAAGACACTTTACCTCTCTAAATCATAGACATATGTAAGACACTTTACTTCTCTAAATCATAGATATATGTAAGACACATTACCTCTCTAAATAGACATATGTAAGGCACCTCTCTAAATCATAGACATATGTAAGACACATTACTTCTCTAAATCATAGACATATGTAAGACACTTTACTTCTCTAAATCATAGACATATGTAAGACACATTACCTCTCTAAATAGACATATATAAGGCACCTCTCTAAATCATAGACATATGTAAGACACATTACTTCTCTAAATCATAGACATATGTAAGACACATTACTTCTCTAAATCATAGACATATGTAAGACACATTACCCCTCTAAATCATAGACATATGTAAGACACTTTACCTCTCTAAATCATAGACATATGTAAGACACTTTACTTCTCTAAATCATAGATATATGTAAGACACATTACCTCTCTAAATAGACATATATAAGACACATTACCTTTCTAAATCATAGACATGTGTAAGACACATTACCTCTCTAAATCATAGATATATGTAAGACACATTACCTCTAATCACATGTTGGTTGTTTGTAGGGGGGACACTATAACAAAGGCAGAAGCTCTTGGTAAGTTTGTAGCACTACGTATTTGAAGTCTAAGGAAGTGATTGAAAATATAATTAGTTTGATAGCAACTGGTATGAAATATGACAGCAGTATGTTGTAAATCTTGGTAATCTTCAATAATATATTTAAAACTGAACGGATAGATTAATATACATGTACCTATATTTGGTTATTTTTTAAGGCAAACAAACATTTCATGATTTTAATTATCAAATTTAAAAAAGGGGAAACTAAATTTCAATGGATTCAAATTTCAGGATCTGGCTATAATGGTAGAACAATGATTTACCGATTATTGATTATTTTGCAACCCTGACAAGGTTTCGCATTATCTGGAAAATCAAATTCTCACGAAAATTACCAGCTGTACAGTATATCCGCATACTATTTCTTTTCTTCCACAGAAATACTGAAGAAAGGTCAGGTTGGAAAGGAACAGAGAGGTGTGTACTCTGTAGGCTGTCTAATTATTATTTTTACAATTACTATAATTCATACTGGTTAGTCTTCGTAATTTCACAAGAAAATAAATCAAGATTAATTTAGAGAAAAGTTAATACACAAGAATCAGTCAGAACAAGTATTTCATGTTGATTTGTCAGACATTATGATAATTAAGATGAGATATTACCTGATAGCCATCTATTTTATTGCTTTTGTCAGATATTAGATCTATAATTATGCTTTGCAGAGGCTGAGGTAGTTGCTAATGGTTACCCTGCTTACACAACTTCCTGTGGTTGGCTTGGATATTCGGATGAAAAAATCAAAAGGGTGAGTTCTTAAGTTTTTCTAACTGCTTTAATAACAAAATATATTCCATATCTAGTTAGCAGATTTGTATGCCATTATGATAATTGGGAGGGAAGCATATACTATTAACGAAAGAATGTAATGTCTGGTCACATCCTGGTGTATCTAGATCACCAACTTAAGGAGAGGGGGTAAATTATATCTTATGCTTATTTCCAATTTAATTTTAATGTAAAAGCAATACATAACATTTAACAGTTGCTGACATTGTATTATTTTACATTATTTGTGATAAAATTCTTTATTTCTGGTTTCATGTAAATGTAAAAGCAATATGCAGTATATACCATATAACCAGTAGCTGGCATGGTTTTATGTGACAGTAGTTTTGATGATCATTTATTTATCTTTTAGCTAGCAACAGAAGCTCTAAGCCAAGGAATGTGCAGGTAGGTCGTTATAATTAAATTATAGAATACCAGGGGAGGAGCTTCATAACTTTTCAATAGATATGAGAGGAATATTGGTTTCAACATATAACACATACTGTATAGATAAAGAGTGTTATGTAAAATACAGTATAACCCCAATAATTTGAATATTAGAATCATTAGTTCGAGGAATACAGGGTATTCGACTCATCCAAGGTTGGTCATGATCAATCATGGACAGTTAAAATGTCTTAATTCAAACTATGAAAAATAATGCATGTCAATAACATTTTAATTACCATGATTTTCAGCATTTTGAACTTCTATGAAAGTAGTTTTATAGCAATATAAAATTTAAAAAATATATATAACATAAATGATGAACGTTTGAAAATTTCTCAATGGCTGAACACCTTTTCAACGAATACATAGGTAAGTACTATGCATTTGATAAAACGGGGATATATTTCTCTTTGAGGAATAAGGGGTATTGGACAACGAGCTATCCAGGGTTTTGTTTGAGGAAATATATAGGGACACGGACGGGACCATGCAATCAGTTTGACGAATGGGGGGTATTCAAGGAATGCAGGTTCGAGATAGAGGGGTCATAATGTACTTGGTTTTTGTTGAATGATATATCAGTAAAAGGGACAGGACTTGACATGTTGCTCTGTACATCTGTATCTGGTGAAAGTTTAAGCTTCAATTTATTTATGTGATTTTGTTTCAGGTTCAAGATGAAGGTAGGAGGAGATGTCAAGGACGATGCGAGGAGAGCAAAAATGTTCCGTGAGATAATAGGATATGACCGACCTCTGGTAGGTGTGAATGCTAATTCAAAAATCCTATCTGCTTTATTAACAAGAAGGTCATACATAGATTCTAAAGGCCAAATCTGTATTAGCTTGATTATAAGTATGTATTAGCGACAACTCTGCCAGTACAGATACATGTGAAATTTCACTGTTAGAGCGAAATCAATGCACAATGCAAAGTTAAGCTGGTCAATTTTAAATGGGAAATAGGTGGTGAAATTGTTTCTTCTTACTACAGGACAATGATGCACATCATTAAGATCTTGAATGCAATGTTAACATACTTTTACTGACAAAATACAACAAGTGTTGGTATCGGCTGTGACCTATCACCTAACGTCGCGGCTCATTAGCTACTGTGATAGGTGAGAGAGCCGATACAGCAATTAGACAATTGAAGTATGTAATTTCGGCTATGATTGGTTGGGATAGCTCCTTGGGCGTGGCTAGGATACGAAGAACAATCTTTCACGAGAGAGTCAAATTTAGAATAGCAACAACATAACGTCATGTAACCCAAATTGGCACACGTTTTTCTTATTTTTAAGCATCTATTTGTCAGATTGCAATATAATTCCAATTTTTGTACCAATCTCATAAATAGAGCCTATCATCTGTCTGTTGGTCTATGTATGGAATTCTTCCTGCACGTGTTTCCATAAATAGCATCCTTGGATACAGGTCTGGAGCGCACCTGTTATCAACCAGGTGCGGGTACCCAGATTGGCACACCCAGGTAAAAACAGTGAGCATAGAAAAACATCGGTATATTTCAAATATAATTCGACTTTTATTGAAACTACAATACAAATATCAACAATTATTGCCATTGAACACTTTTCTCCATATGTATTTTTAGAATGATTTACGTCAAAATCAATGTTGTCAATAGGCAGGTAAAATTTCATCTTTATGGTTATCACTTGCCTTTCTTACATGATTTTTACGACAATATTCATGCATATTTTGCCTTTTGAAGCTTTGTGTGTGTGGTACTGTTAAATAAACATATAAATGGTATAAGGGAGGTAACTCTTGGATTTATAAGATTTCGCATGCGCACATTATCGCAGATGAAAATTTCCATACTAGAAAATCGACATCTATGGAGGATAAAACAGCTCTGAACTATGAAGATACCAAATAACTGACAACTAAATTGATTAAATTTGTATTCTAGACATAGTTTTTACCATTTCCCCACTTTTTAGAGCAGACTTTTGAGCAAAAAGAGGAAAACTAGAGTCATCGCACGGGGCAATATTTACAGTAACACTTGATTTCAGGTATTTTCTCAAGTTTATCTCTGTACAAAATTCCTCCTAGCAATGGTCATGTGGAAATATCACCATTAAAATATTTCATGATGATCAGGGAATAATTATAGCAACAGCTAAAAGAAAATTTCCGAAGTGAATTAAAACGAAAGCATTATTATCAAAAAGTGTGCCATTTTGGGTAGCGTGCCAATTTGGGTATCATGACGTTACAACACTGTCGCATCTTTTTAATCGGTATTATCAAATATAGCACTGCTTAATATGTCTCAATCACAACAGTCTTTTCCTTAGTAAATCAATTTACACTTATCCACAATTTTCCAACAGATTACACAGAAATTTGATTTCTATGATTTTTTTGTAATCGTGTCGAAATATATATTCTGCTACATTTAATCCGGAGACTGATATTTATATAACAAACTATAACACCTGGCTGCAACAACGTAGCTCTGAACGACGGACAGTCGATGATTTCAGACAGATCTCCATCAACAGAGCTACGATTCCGTCACATTGACCGTAGTGTTCCAAAACACCCAACATTGAAAATGATACAATTCAGGTGTGTCATGTAAATTTGCAATTCAATTCAACAATATCCACCATTTCTAAAATAAACTGATAATCCTTTCACCCACCTTCATGTCTAAATTATGTTCGACACGGTTCACGTGGCCGCCATGTGCTACTCATTACTTTACCATATTTGGAATAACTTACAAACAATTTTTTAGCTCGCCTATTCGAAGAATAGGGGGAGCTAATGTTGTCACCCCGGCGTCGGCGTCAGCGTTGGCGTCCAATTTCACGTTAAAGTTTTTTGAGCAAGTTTCTGTTTCCTCAATTGTTTAAGCTCAAGTCATCATAAATGTTTATGATTTTATTTTCCTAATGTGTATGGATGCTGAACATGATAATACAACCAATTTGGGGCCCTTTAGGGGGGTTTTTGAGTCTGTTAATTTGTCATTTTTCCATGATTAAATAGTAAATACTTGAACATCAACTTCTTCTGAATAGGCGAGCTTTGCTGTTCTCCAACAGCTCTTGTTACTACGACAGATGATTTCACAGATTTTTTAACTCGAGTTTGAAAAAAAAATTTGGGTCAAATCAAATGATACTGGTACTAGTAAGTTTCACAATGTTTATTCTGAGTTTGTTGACTATTTTTAAAATCAAAACATTTTACCTGTTGACATTTCGTCACGGTTTCCAGTAAATCAAACATGGCGGTGTATTTGAATAGAATTATGTGTGTGTTGTATTTGCCTTGGATTTTGTCACTAACAGGTGACGAAACATTATAATCGGCAGATTTGTAATTTGAAAATTGATTATATTTGTTAGTATAATACATTTACATACGGGTATTATCCAACAAATGTATTTGTATCAGCCTGAATGTTGATTACACTAATGGGACTGCCTAAAGGTAAACTGCAGAGCAAGGTAACATATGCCCCGCCTTTCAGTCGCCGCGATAGCCAATGAGAGACCCCGTTACTTTTGGCGCTGTGTTCTTCACAGCATCATACATCTGCTGTGTGACCTACTGAGCCAGTGAGCGAGCAATTACATCAGTGACACCCCCAACACTTGTTGTACTTTGACAATAAACAAGTCCTTTTTTCACGTATTTCTTCATCAGAATTAAGGGACTATTCAGCACAAACCAGATTAAGTAATAACTTAACTTCAAATTTTCAGGAAACAGTACTGGGAACACATGTTTAATGCTTAATATTGACCTTAGTGCTTACACTCAAGTTATTGATTTGTTAAAATAAATGACCTTGACTTTTAAGGTCACTAAATACAGTGTGTGATGTTATGTAGATGATGGATGCTAACCAGATATGGGAGGTAGATGAGGCTGTAGACTGGATGAAACAGTTGGCAGAGTACAAACCCTTGTGGATAGAGGAACCAACCAACCCTGACGATATCCTAGGGCATGCAGCCATCGCTGAGGTATTTTATCCATATTTAAGAACAAAAAAGTAATAATTAGTCACAAGCTAAAAACATAGATGTGTGTTGATACTTCTAGAATTCGACGGAGAAATCCAATATAAGATATATACTGTATAATGATTTAAAAGGAGATTTTCAAAGGGACTAATTCACGTACCACTTGATACTCGATAACGTTTTTGGGGGACTAGTATTTCCAGTGGTGATGGAACATAATCATTTGTAATCTTCGCGCTGAAATGACATTAGTGTGGGATATCATCTTTAAATTTCATTCCATCATTAATAGAAACAATAGCCCTGCACAAACGTTATTGGTTATCATACACTCAGAAAAAAACATTACTTGCAATTACTTAGAAAAAGTAATTCTTTTACTTGGATCAAGTAATTATTAAAGTAATTCATTTCTTCAATGGGTAAGTAATTGTTAGTAATTTGCAATAATTTCAAGTAATTGGATTTCAAGTAATTTTCTAGTAAATATTGGTAAAATAATTACTTGGTAGAACTTAAAGATATAAGTAAAATGGATTATCAATTTAGTATTTGTTTTACTTATATATGAAAAATCAAAGTAATACTTTTTATATTTTTAAGTAATTCATAATAAAATCAAAGTACTGAAAGTACTGCTGCGGTAAAACTTCTGGATGATAGGAGTTGATTCGAGTGTTAAAGATTGATAAGTCAATGGTTATATTATCAGTATAACTGCAAATTGGAAAACGATCCAAAGAAAACAGGACTTAAACTAAGGCTGAAAAACTAATACAAATAATTGTTTTTTATTTGGTCGTAATAATTTATCACATTGATTTATTTTCTCACATTTTGTACAGGTCCAGTTATTCTAAATACACATAATGCATTTCAGTGCAGAACCTTCAATCAAAGAGGAAGTATTTATGTTGTCAAGTTTATATAAAGAAAAGTTTCAGCATTATGGTGACTTGTAATGTCAAATTAAATTGATTTTTTTTGTTAAAAACTAAACAGGCATTCTTCAGATATCAAGAAAAAACTTACTGGTTATATTATATAAAATCTCATATACTGTTTAAGCAATACCGTACACGTATTTGACCTTTAATGACTAATATGAATGACATCAAGGATTTCCTTTTTAACAAAAATGTATCTAGCAAGTTTAAGAACACCATACTATCTATAACTACAAAAATTAATGGTTGTCAGACCGTGTAACATATAAAACTAACGTATATTGTCATAAAGGATGACTTTCATGCTTCATAACTTCACTAATACTACTTTGGCAACATATCAGGGGGAAAGAGGGGAAAGAGAGGGAAAGAGAGAAAAAAATCTATCAGCTGTTTACCGGTATATGCTTTATCAAGTTTCAAGTACATGAATGTATATATATTAACTATAAAACTAAATAACCTGAGTTAATTAACTAAACGACATGTAAATGGCACGAAGGATATTTTTTGTCAAAACATGTTAATATTTTTTCTCTATGTCTATCAAGTTTGTAGTACATTACAACATATATTCTAACAAACGGTAACGGCACGAGTTACCTAAATGACAGATATTGTCATCAGTGTCCTTTTCTAACTACAATTTGTAAATATCTTCTTATTAAATATTATGGAAAGTTGTTCAGCAAAATTTGGAGCAAGGATAGGTCCAAAATTCGGATCGCAAATTCACTCAGAAATTATACTTTGACATGATAATTTACTTTGAAATTTGACTATTGGTTCCAAAACTGTTTTCATAAGGCTTGAACATGATAATTTACTTTGAAATATGAATATTGGTAGAAAAACTGTTCTTATAAGGCTTGGTTCAAGAAAAACATAATTGTAGTATTTGATTTAATGAAGGATAGTGACACGCTTACTTTTTACTGTTTTGATGAATTGATACAAATCTATCAGATTAGTACTAATTTTGTGGAATATCACGGTTTTATTATCTGCTATCAGAGAATACCTGAATTAGGCTGACTCTGAAATATGTCAAATTTGTTTCCTACTTACATTAAATATTTCATATTGATCTGTACAATGTAATGAAAAAATAACATACTCCTACCGGGAGGAGAAGATGGGAAGACTTAATTAGTTCAGTCGAATCATTTGAAATGGGTTGATATTTCTAAAATTTCCTTTACAGTAACGAAAATTATAAGCTTCAGTGGTTTCAATATATATTATAGCAGATTCACTCAGCAATTTTACTTTGACATGATAATCTACTCTGAAAAAAACATTGTGTTACAAATTATATAAGTACATTTGCCTAGTACAGAATAGTACGTACATGTATTACAATTTCAGTTATATTTTAAACACCTCCGATTTTTTTCATTTAATTTGCATAAACAACCAAACGATAAGATTTCGTTATAAAATGACACTTAATCCTCTAAACAATAGAACAGCCAACTCTAGATCACTGCTTATTGTTTTGATGTGGTCATGATCAATGTATCACACCTTCACGCTTGGCTGCACACTGCTACAGATACGAAGAGATGTATACCCAGCTCCCTACCGCTCCGAACCGCTGTAAATGAAAATGTGTATGAGCAAGGGACGTCAGAAACATTATATAACATGTGTTGAGAATATGTATAACAGTATTTACATTAAAACCTATCTATTAAAACCACCCAGTGGTCTGAGTAAAAGTGGTCTTAATAGCGAGGTGGTCTTAATTCTGAGGTGGACCAGGTTTCTTCTATGATCATGACGATCAAGAACAGAAACTCTGTATCCTAGCTGACCGGTACATAATATATGTACTGTATTTTTGTTTCAAAATTGAAATTTTATGAAAAATGCAATATACATGTATATATAAATGTATATTATATATATATTTTTTTTAATTTTTTGTTCAATTTTTTGCATTTAACACATTTACAAATACATGGGACATCAACATAAACTTGACATGACATATACATTACATTTATATAAAAAAAACATAAGAAACATAACATAGCATGCTGAGTATGTACATGTACGTGTGGGGAAAAAACCAGTTTGATATATTTTGGTTAAGATAAATTTGCAAATTACTATATTTGATCAATCAGTTTTGTCGGCCATTAGAATCTTAATCATATCATATTTTAATGCATGCGTATCTAATCAAAACCAATAATTTACAAATATTTTTTAAAGTTTGATAAATTAGGGACATATAATGACTATACCATTTATTTCTAGAGCATAGACATATTTTTTTCATTAAATAAAGTTAATGGTGTGTGCTTATTTAAATCTTAAACTGAATTTCACTGAAGTAATTGTTGACAATCTAAATGAAAATACTTTTTTCTAGACATTACTTTCTATTATGTTTTAATTATAATTCAAATACATATCGTTAGTTTAATCAGAGATTTAGATAGTTATTAAATTATCTATGTCTCTGGTTTAATTATCACATAGTATCACCTGAGGTAAATGAGAATCTATGTGTTTTAAAATTGGTATTGATCTGTGTAAATTATTATTAATATTTACGTAAATCGATTTTAATTATCCCGGCATGTGCAATGATTGGTCAAATAATAACTTACGATCACAATCGGTAAAGTGTTTGAAAGACTACTGTGCAATAGTCAAGCGTACTTTTAACTAATGCAAAACACCGATTGTTTACCACAACAAAATAGATGACACATCTATTGAAATGAGATGATTGACGTACGGTACTTCATAAATATCTGAAATAAGATCATTATATCTCATACATTAAAGAATTTTAATTCCATTGGCGTTACACGTATGAGCAAGAACTGCCTAAATCGTTCGATCTCGCCACCAGGGCTATCCAAAGAACGTTGCATTACTTGAGGCAGAGATTTAAATAGTATTGGGATACGTAACTAGGGCTGTTCTCGCGATATCACGTACACACCTATTGTTATCGTAAACGGATGAACGGTTACCGCGAGACCAAGCCGTGCGTCTGCGCACTAATAGCTGGAGGCGAGTTATCATAGTGTTAGCCCGTGAAGCTGTGTACGGCATATTTGACTACAAACCAATAAACATCGAAAAGTATCTCATAACTTTTTTACCGTTACATTAGAGACGCTCATCTCATGCATGTATATTTTACGTGTTATTTTTTATGAAAAATTGTAAAATTAAAACCTATGTATTGAAAATTCTGTAAGTAATGATCATAATGTTAGTAAATTTTGGTGATTAATGACATATTATAAAAGCTTTACTTGATTTGTTAGAATGAAAATTACGACACATATAAATTAAATGAATTAAAACCTGGAAATTCAATTCGGCTTTAGTAAAAAAATTGCTTGGTAAAGTAGGATAGTTAAATAAATTATATTCAAATCTCTGTTGAAGCGGAATATTTACATTTCACTTAAAATTGATTTTTATTTCAATATGGTTCTATGCATTATAAATAAAGCTGTTTGGGAAAATTAAGATTAGAAAAATATTACCTAATTTACAAACTTAATGTATAGCCTTCAAGACTCAGACACAGGTAAATGGACCCCCGTTGAGTTAGTGAGGCGATGACCTGGGGCGGTGGACAGGTGTTCTGGCCGACGGTTCACCTGATGACAGTATGACACCTGTACATAGCAGTTGCAAATCACTTTCCGTTAATTAGATATCAAATTACGCTATCACAGCTCGATCGACACTATCTCTTCGCCATGATACATGTATGTTGGGTACCATCGATAATTTGTTAACACTTGTACTTGAGCTTTTAAAGTTTCCATATGTACAAACTCAACCAATAGAAAATTAATATTTGAAAACTTAATGGAAATCAGTCAATTATTGAATTCAGAGTACGTGGTTTTAATTGTGCTATCTTTCACGACCCTATCTGAACAGTATCGTCGCCAGTATAAATTTAGGGTAGCATCGATGATTTGTGTACAGTTTTACCTCCGAAAATTCAAAAGGTTCAATATGTTCAAATTAGATCAATTTAATATATTAACATTTAAAATTTACCAAGCAACAAATATTTGAAAACTAAATGGAAATTGGTCAATTATTGAAATCAGAGTATGCGGGTTTTTATTATATTAATATTTCACGGGGCGATCGATTACAAGTACCGATCGAGGAAGTAATCATGTCGGGATGAGGACATTCACAGTTAACATTACGTTTATTTAGTGTAACACCTCTACAATTATGAAAATGTGATGGATTATTCAAATAAATTACATTTTCAATAAAGAGCAAACTTTAAGCTATTTGGTGGTTTTTTTTCTGTTCATCTCCTGTAATAGCCTAGATCGCTTCATCGGACGAAGCGTAGTTTCAATATGGCGTCGTTAGACTGTACTCGACTGTAAGTTATATTAGACACGCGATGCACTCTAGGATAGCTTCCGCTGCGGGCGTCGTTAAGTAAGGCTATGAGCTACCTTCTTATCCCTACTATTTAAATCTCTGCTTGAGGTTTCGATCACGTCAACTGCCAGTCACAAGTATGCAAATGATGGCGATTAACACTCTCCTAGTACAGGTAGATAATCTGATAATTAGGTCGACAGAAACAAAAGACTGACTGATGTACCTGCGGGTAGTTGTTCACGGGTTGCTGCTTACGGGAAGGTGAGGCACAGCGAGGTGTGAAGTCACATGTGCCTGTGGTCATAATCAAAGGGTCAATTAGTGTTAATTTAGTGGTCGTTGGGACTATGAAAATTGGTCGTAAAACGGAATAGCGGTGTGATTGTATTTCTGAAGAGAAAAAAATATCGGAACTGAAAATAAGTGGCCGTAATAGTGTTCGTAATTTAGTGTATATGCTATACATGTCTATGTTTGGAATAAACTTTTGGAAAATAAAAATAAAATAAAACAAAAATAAATATAAAGACAAAATAAAAGAATATTTTCAAGCATGGTGAATTAACAACAAAAATAAATATAAAATAAAAAAAAAATAAAAATAATCTGCCGACGGTAAGGTTGAACCCGGGTCGTCCGCATAGAAAGCTCAGGACTTACCACGACACCACTTGTTCCTGTTGTGTTTCATGCGAATATCATTAAGGTAATAATGAAATGCAGTTCACTATATTTTCTTATTTTCTTCGCAATCCACTTAAAATGATATTGATGCTACTGAATAAGTTTACAGAATGATTCTAAACTAGTTTATATTGTATCTGGGTGCAAATTACAACTACATATACCACAAATGTGTGGTTATTCAGTTTATTCTTCACTACACCAGCCGGGGGGGGTAAAAAGCTAGTTCCGGAATTGCGATCCCAATACTGGTAAAACCAAGTTTTACCGTAAAAATTACTCTTTATCAGTAATAAATTTACTTATTGCAAGTAATTGATAGTAAAATGTTTACTTCCTGTATAAGTAAAATATTTACTTAAAAGCAAGTATTTCAATTACTTGTTTTGTGGTAATTTATTTACTTGTGTTGTGGTAATTCATTTATAAAAAAAACAGTCAAAGATATCAAACAGTAATACAACATTTATTGACATTAAAATCTTCCTGGTTTGTCCATGATACTCTCGCTCATTGAAGATTTCCTCATATCATAACCTGATCCTTCTTTTCTTTGAAGAGTTTTTAGCTCACCTGGCCCGAAGGGCCGGTGAGCTTATGTCATGGCGCGGCGTCCGTCGTCCGTCGTCCGTCCGTCGTCCGTCCGTCGTCCGTCCGTCCGTCTGTCCGTCAACATTTCCTTTAAATCGCTACTAGTCATAGAGTTCTGCATGGATTGTAACCAAATTTTGCCACAAACATCCTTGGGAGAAGGGGAACAGAACTTGTATAAATTTTGGCTCTGACCCCCCCGGGGGTAGGAGGGGCGGGGCCCAATAGGGGAAATAGAGGTAAATCCTTTAAATCGCTACTTGTCATAGAGTTCTGAATGGATTGTAACTAAATTTTGCCACAAACATCCTTGGGGGAAGGGGAACAGAACTTGTATAAATTTTGGCTCTGACCCCCCGGGGGCAGGAGGGGCGGGGCCCAATAGGGGAAATAGAGGTAAATCCTTTAAATCGCTACTAGTCATAGAGTTCTACATGGATTGTAACTAAATTTTGCCACAAACATCCTTGGGGGAAGGGGAACAGAACTTGTATAAATTTTGGCTCTGACCCCCCGGGGGCAGGAGGGGCGGGGCCCAAGAGGGGAAATAGAGGTAAATCCTTTAAATCGCTACTTGTCATAGAGTTCTACATGGATTGTAACCAAATTTGGCCACAAACATCCTTGGGGGAAGGGGAACAGAACTTGTATAAATTTTGGCTCTGACCCCCCGGGGGCAGGAGGGGCGGGGCCCAAGAGGGGAAATAGAGGTAAATCCTTTAAATCACTACTTGTCATAGAGTTCTACATGGATTGTAACTAAATTTTGCCACAAACATCCTTGGGGGAAGGGGAACAGAACTTGTATAAATTTTGGCTCTGACCCCCCGGGGGCAGAAGGGGCGGGGCCCAATAGGGGAAATAGAGGTAAATCCTTTAAATCGCTACTAGTCATAGAGTTCTACATGGATTGTAACTAAATTTTGCCACAAACATCCTTGGGGGAAGGGGAACAGAACTTGTATAAATTTTGGCTCTGACCCCCCCGGGGGCAGGAGGGGCGGGGCCCAATAGGGGAAATAGAGGTAAATCCTTTAAATCGCTACTTGTCATAGAGTTCTACATGGATTGTAACCAAATTTGGCCAGAAACATCCTTGGGGGAAGGGGAACAGAACTTGTATAAATTTTGGCTCTGGCCCCCCGGGGGCTGGAGGGGTGGGGCCCAATAGGGGAAATAGAGGTAAATCCTTTAATTCGCTACTAGTCATAGAGTTCTGCATGGAATGTAACCAAATTTGGCCAGAAATATCCTTGGGAGAATAAGAACTGAGTTTGTATAAATTTTGGCTCTGGTCCCCGGGGCAGGAGGGGCGGGGCCCAATAGGGGAATTATAGGTAAATTCTATAAATTGCTACTTAATTGTCCTAGAGTTTTGTATGGATTGTAACTAAATTTGGCCACAAACATCCTTCGGGGTAGGAGAACAGAACTTGTATAAATTTTGGCTCTGACCCTCAGGGGGCAGGAGGGGCGGGGCCCAATAGGGGAAATAGAGGTAAATTCTATCAATCGCTACTTCTCATAGAGTTCTGCATGGATTGTAACCAAATTTGGCCACAAACATCCTTTGTGGAAGGGGAACAGAACTTGTATAAAATTTGGCTCTGACCCCCAGGGGGCAGGAGGGGTGGGGCCCAATAGGGGATTTAGAGGTTAATATTAAAATTCCTTCAGAAAAGAAACAATGAACCTGTATTCAGAAAATTATTTGGCATTACAAACCAGGTGAGCGATACAGGCCCTCTGGGCCTCTTGTTTGAAGTTAACTATATTCCCTATACATTATCTGAAATATAAAATAAATGGTTTTTAGCTGCATCATTATTGTAAATTCAACAATTCTACAAAATCACAGGTTGAAGTAAAACAAGAATAAAAAGAATGCATAATAATATGTATAAATTGGTACATGTATCTCTGACCGAGTTTTTAAACACATTTTTTTTTGCACTGTATTGACACATGTATGTATTTAAATTAAACTAATATTGATGCACAAGAACATTCTCATCATTTGATGTCTTGGATTTAATATATGTCCTACAAAAGATACACTCCGAATGTTACTGTAAGTCTAAAACTTACCTGTATGGATGTTGCTCCCAAGGTTGAAGTCTTCAATACATCCAGAAATGCTCTTATATTTATAGCTGCAAATTACTGAACCATAAAATCCAAAATAACACAAGATAGTTCCATTTTTTGAAGACTTTGGTATGGATATTTAACACAACACCACAGAGAAGAAAATTGTATTCCTCTATCCACGAAAGTAAGATTTCCGTTGGTAAATGGAAAAATTGGGGCACACGCTAGGATTTTCACTTTAACTGCCATAGTAATAAAAAGTTATTCGGTTTTTCGTTTGTCATATCTGATTGAAAACAACTATATTACAGACATGTTAACATTATTAGATGAGCCTAGTGACTAGCGATCATGTAGCTATGTTCCAAAAATAGATTTAAGAAGTAAATAATACTTTTAGAAATATAAAGCTATACCCTATGGTTGGCCCCATGATGACTCACTGATCAGAATCCTTTCCCTTGACCTCCCTAGACCAGTGCCCAGCTGGGTCATTCCACTGGGGGCCAATATATCTAGATCTACTGATAAGAGAGCATCATACTGGTAACACACTGGAGCTGGACTTACATTTTAATTAGTAGCTTTCATATGATATATAAAAATAAGAAAATAATGTTTATTTGGAAACCAATCTAAATTTAAATAATTAAAATCATTTTAGATAATTCTTAGTCATTTGCCGGTAAAATTATTTCTCGATTTTAGTTTTGAATAAATGACTTAATATTCTGTGAACTATATCATATGTAATGAATGTGCTGTGCAACATCTAACACTTGTTGTTTTCCTGTTCTAGTATTCTATGAGGAAGATATTTAGCAATTTATGCACCTTGACTTTCAAATGTATTTTAGTAATTATTTTACTTGGTGAATTTCTTGAAACATGAAATGACCATTTAAGTAATTTGTAGTAAAACAATTACTTGAAAAATACTTGAAAAACCATAAGTAAAAATATCTCTATATAATAAGTAAAATATGTACTTGGTTTTTACTTAAATCTTTACTAAGTAAATTTCCCAGTAAATGATTTACTTGTCATAAGTATTTTTGACCACTTTAAGTAAAACTTAAGTAATCACCTAGTAACTACAAGTAATACCAAGTAAAACTTTAGTAATATATTTACTTGATACAAGTAATTTCTTATTACTAAGTAATATTTTTTTCTGAGTGTATATGGTAAGTGAATTATTCCAATTACAGATAGAAAAGCAAAAGTTATCAAAATTAAAAGATTTAAATTGGTTTAGATATGTATACCTATATGTATCATCTTATGGAAGTCATATTGAGAGGAACACACTTGAGAAAAACTAATGTTATCAATATTACCATAACTCCAGTTTGTAATTTTGTTTCTGCCAAAGTTTTCTAAAGGGGGAGGGGTATACTGCATTCAGATTGTTTGTGTGTACACACAATGATTAACCATCTACTCCTCCTAAACTACTGGGGAGATTTTAATGAAATTTGTTGGCATCAAACCCTATGGGGAATCAAGTAGCAACAACATGGCTACTTTTCCATGTTTCAGGAACTAAACCCCCTTGGTATTGGAGTGGCCACTGGAGAACACTGTCAGAACAGAATCATGTTTAAACAGTTCCTCAAGGCCAAGGCCATGCAGTACTGCCAGATTGATGCCACAAGGGTGGGCGGAGTGAACGAAAACCTTGCCATCATCTTATTGGCTGCAAAGTTTGGAGGTATGTGTTTAGTCTTCCTTTTCTATAGATAAATTTCCTTAGAAAAATTAACTTTAAATGTGCTTCATCTGTTGTGGTCTGCTGGCTGCTGTGCATTAACTTTTTCTTCACGCATTAGTCAAATTCTTTCAAAATGCCCAGGGTATTGATATTGGGTTTGTAGCAAGGAGAGATAAACTTTGTTCAAATTAATAACCTTGACTTTCATTCAAGGCGACAGGGGTCTAATTGACTGAAATTTTAAGACTTCTTGTCAACAACCAGTATACCCGATATTGAGCCTCAATAGTATGATAGGATGAGGCTTTTCTGTTCAAATTAATCACTTTGACCTAGCTTCATTCAAGGTCACAGGGATCAATTAGGCTAAAATCAATAATCTTAACTAATCTAATCTTCCAGAGTTAATCTAATTTAATGTGAGTTTTTCAATAACTGAGTCTTGTAGACCCGATATCAGATCAAGAAGAGCAACCTGGGATGAAAGGCTATCTAATTTGTTAAAATGTATAACATTGAATTGCATTCACGACCTTCATGGACTCTAATTTGAGCAGAGTACATTTGTAGAGGTCAGACTCAAACAGAATTTCAATTCGCTATTTCTCAAAAAGTACTGAAAGGATCTTCCTCAAATTTCATATATAGGGTCCCGTAGGGCCCTTGTTGTGCATATTTTGGGACCAATCGGTCAACAAGATAGCCGCCAGGCAGCCATCTTGGATTTTGAAGTTTGTTACCGCTATTTCTCAGAAAGTATGGAAGGGATCTCTCTCAAATTTCACATGTAGGTTCCCCTAGGGGTCTAGTTGTGCATATTGCATTATGGGACCAATCAGTCAACAAGATGGCCGACAGGCAGCTACTTTGATTTTGATCAATAAACAAGATGGCTGACGGGTTGCCATCTTGAATATTGATAGTTGAAGTTTTTACCATTTTTTCTCAGAAAATAATGAAGTGATCTGTCTCAAACTTTATATGTAAGTTCCCCTAGGACCTTAGTTGTGCATATTGCATATTCAGACTGATTGGTCAAAAAGATGGTCGACAGGTAACCATCTTGGTTTTTAGCCCACCATCATCAGTAGTGGGGTATTCAAATCGCTTTTTGATGTGGTCCGTTGTCTGTCCTTCCGTCCGTACTTCGGTCCATTAACAATTATTATTACCGCTATTTCACAGAAAGTACAGAAGGGATCTTACTCATATTTTATATGTAGGTTCCCCTAAGGCCTTAGTTGTGCATATTGTATTTTGGGACCGATCCGTCGACAAAATGGCCGCCAGGCAGCCATCTTGGATTTTGATAGTCAAAGTTTGTTACTGCTATTTCTCAGAAAGTAATGAAAGGATCTCTCTCAAATTTTAAATGTAGGTACCCAAAGGGGTCTAGTTGTGCATATTGCATTTTGGGACCAATCAGTCAACAAGATGGCCGACAGGCCGCCATCTTGGATTTTGATAGTTAAAGTTTGTTACTGCTATTTCTTAAAAAGTACCAAAGTGATTCTTCTCAAATTTCATGCACAGGTTCCCATAGGACCCTTGTTGTGCATATTGCATTTTGCAGTTTGTTACCGCTATTTCTCAGAAAGTACTGAAAGGATCTGTCTTAAATTGCATGTGCTGGTTCCTAAGGGCCTAGTTGTGCAAATTGCATTTTGGAACCGATTGGTGTACAAGATGGCCGACAGGCCGCCATCTTGGATTTTGATAGTTAAAGTTTGTTACCACTATTTCTCAGAAAGAACTGAAGGGATCTGTCTCAAATTTCACATGTAGGTTCCCCTAGGTCCCTGGTTATGTATATTGCATTTTGGGATTGTTTAGTGAACAAGATGGTCGTCATGACGCCATCTTGGATTTGACAATTGAAGTTTGTTACAGCTATTTCTCAGAAAATACTGAAGGGATCTATCTCAAATTTCATGTGCAGGTTCCCCTAAGTCCCTGGTTAATCATATTGCATTTTGGGGCCGATTGGTGGAGAAGATGGCCGACAGAAAGCCATCTTGGATTTTGACAATTGAAGTTTGTTACCGCTATTTCTCAGAAAGTACTGAAGGGATCTGTCTCAAATTGCATGTGCAGGTTCCCCTCGGGGTCTAGTTGTGCATATTGCATTTGGGGACTGATCTGTGAACAAGATGGACAACTACTCAAAGGATCTTTCTTAAATTTCATATGTAGTAATATGTAGTAAAAGTTTGAAAAGCAGAGAAAAGATTCCTCTTTCGTTTGTCAGACAACGATCATTCTTTGGTGGGCGCCAAGATCCCTCTGGGATCTCTTGTTGAAAATTGAAGTTTGTTACTATTATAATTCTCAGAAAGTACTCAAAGGATCTTTCTCAAATTTCATATGTAGTAATATGAAGTAAAATTTGAAAAGCAGAGAAAAGATCCTTCTTTCGTTTGTCAGACATAGATCATTCTTTGATGGGTGCCAAGATCCCTTTGGGATCTCTTGTCATTAATGATGTTGGGGATGTCTTTATGCTGTGATAATTCAGTGTTATTATTTAATGATATGTTTGGTCCTTGACATTACAGTGCCCGTCTGTCCCCACGCTGGAGGCGTCGCCCTCTGTGAACTTGTTCAACACTACTCCTTCTTTGATTTCATCTGTGTATCAGGAACTATGGAAAATAGGTCAGTGTTTTAATTGATTTGATATTTTCAATCATTTTTGTGTGACCATGTGTCACCGATCCTCCTGATTTCACCAGTATTTTTTCTTAAAAAGCTTTTTAAGCTTTACTTTAGGATAAAAAATTCAACAGTATTTTGTAGGTTGAATAAGAAGAGTTGATTATTTATTATGAACAAGTACGCATGATTGAATTTGTATTCTTCCCAGGATGATTGAGTTTGCCGACCACCTCCATGAACACATGGCCGAACCTGTTGTCATCAAGAATGGCAGTTACCAAGTTCCCAAGGTAAGAAATTAGATTGTCAAATTTCATCAATGTAAGCAATTAGTGTAAGAAATATCCTAGAATGGAAGACCATTGTGTACTTTCATATGAAGAAATGTTGCACAAAGGGTGTTATGTTCTTTAGAATTATCTGTAAGGTTTCTTACTTTACATCACAATACTTGTACAGTAGGTACTCAAGGTGATATATCAAAGGCTTTTTCGCTGTTTGATATACGGGTGTATAGAGACTACCAATATTTTGTGAACTACTGGCATGTTCACTAAAGTTTGATCAGTGGAGTAGTTGCAATCTCAATTTGTGAAAATGTATTGAAAAGGAAAATAACCAAAATTTAAATCTGCTGATATGATTAGCTGTAAGACATATACATGTGTATATCAGGATAAGAAACAAAATGTCCTTTCTCTCATAGGTAAATTCAGTAGTATTGGTGAAATATCTATTCTGTACTGGTAATTGTCTGATTTTCCTTGTAACAGCGTCCAGGGTTTGTGGTGGGAATAATAGACAAAGCCAGGGAAGATTACATATACCCAGAAGGAAAGGAATGGCAGAGACTTTTTAAAGAAGGGCTTTTTACGAAACCAGAGTGATGGGGACGTTTTGATGAAGGGCTAACTACCAAACCCATGAGGTACAAAGACTTTTTGATGAAGGACATTTTACCAATTTATAGAGTGGCAGAGACGTTTTGCTCTCTGTAAAACCATGGAGTGGCAGAGAGTTTACCCAACTCTAGAGTAGAAAAGATATGTTTTTGATAAAGGGTTCTTTACCAAATGCTAGAGAGGAAGAAACATTTTTTTGAAGGACTCTTTATCAAACCCAAGTGCAATTATCAGCCAGTTGCTTATCAATTAAGAAGCCAACACTGTGACTTACACTGTTTTACAAAGGAGAAACTTCTCAGGGAATTCTCAAAATTGCTTATAATTATATTTTTATGATACATGTAATTTTTGTGATTGAAATACTTTTATGGAATCTTTGCTAAACACATATTTACTTGGTAATTCAGGTTTATTGCAAATCAAATTGGTGATGATAGATGAATTCATTGGTTGATGTTACAATAATGGAACACAAAGGCTACTGAATTGATGAAAAATAATGTCAGGGAATCAATAGTTATTTAATCATATCTGATAAAAGTGTTGAGAGTACATAAGTTAATTGTTGCTTTGAAGGACATTTTACTGTTCTAATATAATAACATTTTGTGCATTTAATAACCAGATTTGTGTTTTGATTTCTATTTTCCAAGTTGTCTGTAATAAGGTTAATAGTTAGTATGACTTCGTTAGTGATAATCTATTTCTAGAATCATTGTTTAATACACTTATTGGTTTTGGGGTATGTTGCATATTGTTATTTTTAAAAATATGTTGTTGTATATTCAGAACAAATATCAATTTATATTCAGAAATAAATTATCATTTAGTTAAACAAGCTTGCTTGTTTTTGTTTTATTTGCATATGAGTGGAAAACAGAGAAAATAAAGAACCATGATTTCTTAGAAAAGAAATTATCATTATGATAAAAGGTCTGTTTTTGGTGTCATTTGCATATGAGGGAAAAAGAACAAAAACAAGGAATCATGGTGTCTTAGATTTTATTTTGTTCCTTTAGTCAAAAACACATACATAACAGTAACAAAAGGCTCTGTGGGCCTGTATCACTCACCTGTTGAGTGTTCTTAGAGTACCAAGTTATCACACACTCGAATCCAAATTTAGTTTCAATTACCAACTTGCTAAAATTGGATATCTGTAATACATCAATCACAGCAAATGTGTTAAGACATTATTTTGCTGGGCTGTTCAAATCTATTTCATTCTCAAATTGATTTTGTGGAAATACGGTAAGTATTTTTACAGTAATTAAATCTTGTTCAGTATTAAATTCCACTTAAAAAAGCCTATGACAGATGTTCAAATAAGCCTTGTTGGATTCTCATCACAGACATTCTTCTTTTACTACCCAATTTCTGACAGGCCAAAGAGTTATCTTTCATACTTATTCAAATGTTCAACCATATGATAATACCAAGCCATCTATCAGAAAACATTTGTCCATCATCTTCGGATGTATAACATTAATCACAGCAATATGTAACTTTATCACAGGGACTTGTAGCAATTACCAAAATAATGATTAAGGTACTTGTATAATAACGTTGCTAGTTAACAATGCTGTTGGTTATTTGATACAGGTCCCTGTGGCATTTAGCCTATTTCGACTAAAGCAATACAATGATCCATATACAAGTCATGTACACATATATTTATACCTTTTAGACAAGTGTTAAAATGTGTATGGTATTATTTTGACACATACAATGCAACAGTATTGCATTGAATTTGAAACTTGGCACAATCTGTACATTCAATTCCCTGTTGATGATGCAATTAAGGGATTTTATTCACTCACATACTACATGTATATATATAATAATGTATTTACAATAGTTATATTCAGTATAAACAACCTTTATAAAAATACATGAAATTCTTACATTCAATTAACTGTATCAATGATAAAACCTTTATATTATATAAGTAACATCACTTTTAAATAGATTTGTTTCCCCAGGCTATAATATTAAATGACTGATTCCCTTTTATTAAGCCCGATCACAGCTCACAGCTAGTTACCATTATGTTGCCTTAGAGGATAAGGATTCATTGTAAATAAGGAATAAATATGAAAATAAAAAAATATTTCATGTACATGTATATTGATTTACTTTCAAATTGACAAAGTAGTTAGACTTTGTTGGCCACCCTCCATGTCACATGAACTGTCGCTATACCATCTGATAGAGTGATACTAGGGGAAGTAATTCTGAAGACAAATACAGTAAAACACATTTATAACGAACACACTTACAACAAAGCCATGATCACAATACAGCCAATTTCATTCCCTATAAGATATCTGCAATATGTTTATCACAAAGGAAGTGATGTTGGTGGTCCCCAGAGGTTTGTTATAACCATGTTTTACTGTATACATGTATATTATTACAAAAATGATTCATATACCATACATATAGGTTTTGCATGTTTGATGGCTCATGACTGTGTTAGATGGATTTTATAAGGAAAATATTAACAACAAAATCAGCATGGAATGTATCGTTTGTTCTTTTGTTAGTATTGTTTCTGTAATACAACACAGACTTTAACAGAGACGCATGAAACAATCAATCCTCTCCATATATTGCACATTTAAATAAATAGTAAGTCCTGATCTCTTCACTGGGAAAATTGGCTCCTAAACTCATCAAATATGTAAGTTGGCACATGTGCGTCAAGAGACTGCAATTGAGACGGAAAGAAAAATCAATTTAAATTTGACATGCATGTACTGTATAAATCAAATCTTACACTAGAATTTACATTTGGATCAGTTTAGTGTTTGATCTGATTATACAATAACATATTCGACACAATTAGCGCCCATGTCCCTATAAGTGCCCTTCCCCCTTTTTGAAGCCTCAATTCCAATTGTCCACGCATAAAAAAAAGACCAAAACTACACAAAACTGTCTAGATTTGCAATAATTTACTCTTATTAGCACCTTTTCTTTTTTTTCAATTTTTAAATACCCTGGGCACTTATTCGGTTGAATATGGTATATTGAATAGAGGCTAAAACTACATTGACCATTGGCATGTTTTGATTTTCAAAGCAATATAGGTTTGCAAATAGAAAGATTAACTGTTGTTGCTTTGTTATATGGTAATTGTATCGTGATCATGTATCACAAACAGAAATGATATAGGGAGACATACCTTTCTAGGCAGGCCACTGTAAAAGAGGAAGTCTTCGAGGAAGATTAATGTATTCAACACATCTTGTGGTGCATCCTGGGACTTTGTACTATAAAACAAAACAAAATTTCGTAAATTTCCTATCTGAAACTGCTTAAAATCTACCCCTGGCTTCCCTATGATACGCATACACATGAGTCGGTTTGGGAGGAAATCTCAGGAAACCAATCGTGGATGGACAGACATGCATATACAGGCCATAACAGTGATTATGCATCTTGGATTTCAATATTTTCAATACAAAGACTGTGTAAATAATTTTAGTCTCTATCTAAACCATTGGGAATTGGCACATTCCTATGACCAAGAATAAAAAAAAATGGCCTGACCCTATATTATACATAAGCCAAAGTGTCTGAGGATTAGGCCATTTTTTTATTCTGTGTTATAGGAAGTTCCTGTGATTTGAATATTAGACTTACCCTGGTAGAACCTCAACAATGGAGCGGACATATTGGCCAAGGTATGCCAGGAAGTGGCTTGTACTCTCCGAATGGAACTGTTTTAGAAGTGTCACACATCCTGTCACAAACGGAGGCCCGTCCAGTGGGTCAGTCAGCTTCTTACTGACCATTCCACCTGTACAATGGAGGACAAAGGTCACTAGTTGACATCTAATCTGTATTTGCATATTACAGAGTTATCTGCCCTTGCGGGTAGGTATTGATTGTGACGTCTTGTGTTTGCAAGCGTAACGTCAAACTTTTCGGATGAAACGACGTGAATTGCGCTCACAAAATAATGACGTAACAATGGATACCTACCCGCAAGGGAGGTTACTCTGTAATGCAAAGATGGAATATCACAACCAGTATACTTTTACAGAGTGAAGTTATAGCTGAAACCATGTGACAATGGAGAAGTTTTCAACACTTGGTGTGAAGTGAATGTGATAGGAAAAATATAAGGTCTTTTTATCTACATAATTTGCTACATAAACCCATATTTGTTCAAAACCAATGTTGTTAACAGTATATTGATCAATGAAGTTATCTATGAAGGATTTGTCTAGCTCAGCTGTTTTCCATAACCTGTTTATTGATATGTGCAACAGATTTTAAATTATCTGCAGTACACAATTACTAAAGGGGTGAATCATTTTCTATCACACTTGAATATTTTCATTCAATTTTTAATTTTATATCCTATAACATTCAAAATTACTTAATATGAAGCTTTCTGCGAGTCAGTTTTGAAAGATGGCACACTATTTTATGGTCTATTTCGAAAAGGTTTAACAATACTTACTGAGAGACTTGCTATAGGCCAGCTTTGGGAGGTGGGAAACTACCAACAGGAAGTTGAATATAGAGAAGCATGGCAGTCTTTCCGTAGTGATGTAAATCTGAAAAAACAAAAGATAAAAGAAATTTATAACATTACATTTGACTACAGATGCGCCATACAGTTTCAGTCAAAGGCACAATCATTATGTTAGACAGAAAACCCTCACGATGCTCTGATGACTAGACAGGAAGTTCAGATGCAGTCCTACCTTCATGAGAGGGTTGTGAAGACCAGCTGACTCCAGATAGGCCGCCAGCTCAAACATGAGTGGGTTTTCTTCCTTTGGGTAAGGTAGTGTTGGATCCTGGTAATGCCTCTCTATATCTGCCAGCAGGGCACTAAAATAGAAAGCAACTGGATATATACTGCATTCAATCTATTAAGCACACATGTCAAAACAAATTTCTACATCACATTTTTCTTCTGTGAATTCTCAAGATATTCTTAAACAATTTCTTGCTGTTAGATTACATATATTTACTATTTAAAAAGATTTGTAAGAAAGTCTATCCACTCTTTGAACCAGAATGTTAAGAAAATGACTTACGTGTTCATTGTTTGGAGACCGGTCGCCAGGAACTTTGAGTCAAACTTGCAAGATGTACTCAGTTCATGTTGGACTTGCTTCCGCAATAACTGCATCTGGCCGACCTGAACACGAAATGTGCATATCTTATAACTCTTCTTACAAACTGTGCTTGAAATGATATTTCATTGACCATCTAGCATATATATATATATATATGTCTAGCATATATATATATATATATATGCACACAAATATAAGTCAGGTGACAGGTTGTGTAACTGTCCCATATGTGTTTAGAGCTCATTACCCTGAGATACCCATAATGCATTGATACTTGATAACAAAAAATCCCAGATAGCAAGGCAAAGACTGCTAGAAGCTGGAAACTGACTCAATATGATGGATATTTCCGTGGGGCAATTACTGATGGGAGAACAGGTCAATGATGTTTGAGTGATTGGATAAATAATATTATAGACATACCCTGAGTATTATATCCAAAAATGGCTGCCAGAGACGAGACGTCTTAGAGATCATCTGGGAATATGTCCTCTGTGGTTGACCTTAAAACAAAAGACATCTGAAGTTGACATGTACTTCCAGGCACAATAATTACCATCAAATCATTCCATTCTTTTGTTTTATACATTATCTAGAAATATATACAGTCAAACTCGATTAATACGAAGTCGAAGGGACCACGAAAAAACTTCGAGTTATCCGAGTGTTCGAATTAAGCGAGTTCTCAAGTCAACTGTCAATCTCTTCACTTTAAGTATACACACATGTACTAGTTCCGTATCGTAAGAAAGGAAAATGTCAAAATCCTATATGTACAGTGGAAACCGCTTATATTGAAGTCCGTGGAGAATGCGGAATATTTTCAAAATTGTTCAGATTTCAATATAAACCAAGGAAATAGACGATGGAATATTGTGTGAACATGGATGAGGCAGTATTTCGATATTGAATATACCGGTAATCGATTTCAATATAGGTGGGTTCCACTGGGCCGCAAAGTTATAACTATAAAACATAAATATATCCCAAATAGTTATTTAATAAAATCACAACAAATTGTTTTAAATATTTAACAGTTATCTCCATGTTTACGTAGTTGAAAGTGGCTTTTTAAGTGTCGTTCTAAGGGAATTTGGCCAGGACCAGCTAAGTACTTCGTATTAAGCCGGGTTGTCGTATTATCCGAGTTCGTATCAACCAAGTTCGACTGTATACCTAATATGTTTTGCCTTGAAATCCCCCAAGTCATATTGTAGACCATATAAAGTTGTCTTGATATTACCGTTCTGTTAAAAGCTCAAGTATCTATTTTGCCTAAACTTCTGTTAAAATGTTTCATAAGTTTCATAAATCATGAATTGTATGCAGGACAGACAAAGAGTTATCCTTATACTTACTAACACAAGAGTTTTGTCCACATAAATTAACTCCTTCACCCCTGTGGACATATTTGAACTTTTCTAATTTAAAGACTGGAACAGTTCATTTTGAAATTTAAGGGGTTAACAATTAGAATGTGAACCTACCAACAACATTGGAGACTGGGTTAAGGGCCTTGACATACGACCCGAACGTCTCGTACAGAGAACGGTCCTTGGGATTCATCAGGTTACGTTTAAACAACTGTTGGTAAATCTGTAATTCCTTGACGATCATAAAACAAAGTAATCGGTCCAAGCCAGCCAGTCCAAAACTCCCAACAGCCCTCTGTAAAGGAAGACAGATTGACTTATAAAAAATTGCATACTTTTTAAAGGGACAATTTAATCTAAGTGTACATTAAAACTTGCACATATTCCGGCTACAAACCAGTTCTTATGGAGATTAGATTAGTTGGTTTTACTGTGGTATGCCAGAAAAGTCCACTGTAGTGAAATTTCTGTGAAATACACATAGTCTTGTATGCCGATCCCTGACCCTTGCCTGTGTAGTAAAGAGTTTTTTGTCTATAACTACTCAAATCACTCTTACAGTTGTATTAACATTGTTAGATGAATGTTCTTGTCTAAAAATAATTTCATCAACTCCTCAGTGGTTATGTATTACATTTGTTTAACGTGCGTTCCTTTGACTCGGATATGGGTACAGCGTACATGTTGTACCTGCGTAATTGTATTGATCAACGATTTGGAATTTCTATAGTATTTATCAAAATACTTAACAATGTTGTGGAATTTGTCACTATTTCATGCCATATGTTTCATAAGGAATGTAGAACAATACATTTATGTCACATTTTGCTTCGTGGTTATGTAATGAATTAGCCTCACTGAATTGTCCCTTTAAGAATATCACCAAGGACGTATGCAATAGAGCAGACTGGACATAGTCAGGAACTCTATAGTTGCTCATATTTGCGCGTTTTTTTGCTTTCGCTTAATTCACGGATCTGTCGGAATCCGTGAAGTTTAATACCTATTAAAATTTATCAAAATCACAGTTTCACATAATTTTTATAGCATGTCAACTAAATGATGATTTCAAAGGCTACAAATATAATTCTTGAAAATAAACCCCCGTAAACTGTAAACTGCGAAATTTTACAGCCAGGAAATTAAACAATTATACAGGTGGTAACTCATTCTAATATGATTTACACACTGTATATGGATTATTGCCACCAAGTTCCATTGATATCCCTCCAGTACTTTAGGAGTAATAACCATATAATTGTTTTGCAATAAATGACCATAACTCTGAAAAAGGTGGAGATATTTTGTTCTGATATAGACTACAGATATCTACACTGTACAGTGTATAAGGATTATTGCCAACAAGTTTTATTGCAATGAATCATCAAAAGAAAATATGAAACCATATGTTATGTGAATCATTGTATTAATACACTCTCAAAGCATCAACATTTTGTGAACATTTTAGGAGACTTACTTGTAGCTGCTGGAATAGGTTTCTATTGACAATCTCAGTTTTAGTCTTCAGGTCATACCAGGACTTCATCTGGTCAATGTAGCAGGTCACTCTGTGAAGGGAAAATTATGCACGTGTAAATCATACCCAAACTATTTACTGGGAATATCTTCATCTAAATCTGTGATTTTTTTGATTTTTTTTTACAATTGAGACAATCGATTACCATAAAATATGGATTATTTTTCTTTGGCTTGGTTTTGTTAGTTTAACGTCCTATTAACAGCCTGGATCATTTATGGATGTGCCAGGTTTGATGGTGGAGGAAAGCTGGCGTAACCAGAGAAAAACCACCGACCAGCAACTGCCCACATAGGATTCAAACTCTCAACCCAGACAGGGAGGACTTGTAGTGATAACTTGGGACATCTTAACCAGTCAGCCACTGCTGCCCCCAGGATTTTCCCTCTTTGCTTGTATATAGTAAGGATACTAAGTGATGTAATCTAGGGATTCTGGGTCCTCTATTTCTCCATTAACTTAGAGTTCAGGAATAAAGACCTAGTATTTACCTCGGATCTGTGATTCTGATTATCTCCCTTGCCAGTCTGCCTATAAAGTTTACGCTCTCGTCGACAGGCTGGAAACGTGGTATTGGAATTGCCGTGGACTGGTAAACACTCTGCCAGTCTAGAACCTTCATGGAAAAAAATCAAGAACATTGAGCACACTCACATGCATTATGTGTATCAGGGACATGTTTCAACAAGAGACAATTTGACTTTCATGGAAAAATATCCTCTACCAGACCAATGTATATATAAAGCTGTGAGACTGATAGAGCTTTCCTATTAATTTTGCAGTTTGTCTTTCCTGGGTTGTAAATATTTCAATATTAGTAGGATATTTCAGCTAAAATAATCAGTTTGCTTTTTAAAATATCATTTTTAACCATTTTGGCTGCAAATGGTTATTTTTACAATTTTTTAACACTTATCAATATTTGTCTGTACTTATCACCCTTGACCTCTGTGACTTCAACTGACCTTTGTCCTCAGAAAGCTGTTGCACTCTTGCTCTACATTGTAGTTAATGATACGTGACACTTCCTCCTGCCAGATCTTCAGTCCATAAATGTTGACGTAATCTTGTATATATTCGAACGAGCGTCTGAAGCCATCCATACGTTCCCCTAAGGCGTGCAGGCGGGGTAGAAGTTCACTCGACTACAAAATCATTACAGTGTGATGAACATTTCAGATATTCTTCACAAATTTAATCCAGAGTTAATAAAATTTAGATTACCGTATTCGACCCAATAAGCGCCCATGTCCCTACAAGCACCCCTCCCCATTTTGAGGCCTCAAATTCCATTGCCTACACCTGTCTCAGGCATTAATAAAGACCAAAACTGTATAGGTTCGTAATAATTTTGTCTTATTAAGCACTTTTTTTCTTTTTTTTTTCTTCAATTTTTAATCCCCTGGATGCCTATCAGGTCAAATACAGTAATTTGTATGAATAAACTTTCAATGAACTATTTATTCATGGGTAATCTGAGCTTTGTTTTTTAAAGATTTACTGCATTGAAAACAAACCAAATGAAATTACAAAAGAAAGATATTCTATAGACACAGAACTGGAAGTTTATCATCAGAATATGTTTTATGTCATATATACTGCTTAATGTTGTTTGATAATAACGAGAATCAAGTTGTATTTTTCTAAATTGCGAACAGAATAATTTCATTTACCTTTGCTTTAGGGTTGAACATGAGTCCTTTATGAAGAGCTAAGGCCACTTGTTGAACCAATTCTTTCCTGATTCCATCCTCCAAAAGTTGTTTGGGATCAATCTAACAAAATATAAAAATAAATTTGGAAATTTTAAAACTAACCAGACTGATTACTGTATTATTACTGCGTATAATGCTTTCATCTTCTTGTACTCCATCGTTAGCATATTATGAAATATTACAAAACCCTTTCCAGTCCAATTGGGTTCATTCGCACAATTAAAGATATTTGAAAAGTATCATGATCAACCACAATCTTTAGCAAAGTGATAGTATCATGGTATGTTGCATCTGTTGACTGAGTTTTAATAAGAACTCAAGGCATTAGATATGACCTACCTTAATTATACCGACAAGGGTAGTCTTCATCATCAGTATTCCCTCGGTGAACACAGAAATTGAGTGTGTCAGTTTGGCAACCTACACAAGAAACGTTCAAAAGGATGAAGAATTCCAGCAAATTTCAAACAATAATTATTCACTTCAAGCAGATCTTATTTGATATTCTACTGAATCACCATGCATAAAATATGCATATATTGAAAAATATTGAAATTGGACTTACTAAGTTTTAATCTAGTAGTAATACAAGAAAAGTGCTTATATTGCCAGTGTGTTTGTTATCTATTGGTATAAGTACAAGGGTTACTCAAATGTCTTTTGCCTTTGGTACAGATTCAATCATGTCAACAACAAAAAAATGTTATATTTGATTTTAGAATTAGAGATGAATAAGTTAGAGTTGCTTGCCTGATCAATGATTTACTTATCATCCTCCCCTTCATTTATTTCCAATTCCTTTTAAACATAAAGAAATATATCTAAGACACAATCTGTTTAAAGTATTTGTGTACCTCATATCTTTCCTCTAACTGAGCAAACTCTTTCATCTTGTCTTTCTCCAGGCGTGTTGGAACCTCTTTGATCTGGTTGGTCTGCATACTGATGATACGGAACAGTAGTCCAAACATCGTTTGGGGAATGATCTGAAAAACAAACAATCCTTTATCCTTCAACTTCATTTTGATTTTAGAGACCAAATAAGCAGTCCAAAGTGTAATACTCTGGAATTATTAGGTGAATTATTAGGTGAATTATGAGGTGAATTATGAGGTAGTCTTTGAAACTTTAGCATCATCCTTGACTTCTCTGACCTGAATAATGATCCTGAGCTTTGTTCCCCTGACCTTGAAAGTAGCTGTAGATTTGAGCAATATATCAGGTCTCAAAAGCTCTAGGCTGTTGGGTAATTGGTTGTCAATTAAAAGCATATAAGTATTCAATGACCTTGAATGAAGGTCATGAATTTGTGAACAAACTTGGTAACCTTCGACAACCAAGGTACAGACTCGCAGTCTCATTCGATATTTTACATATGACACCTGTTGCAGAGAGTATTGCAGTTACAGACTCGCAGTCTCATTCGATACTTTACATATGACACTTATTGCAGAGAGTATTTCAGTAAATAGACATTTTTGAAACAGTTTTACAGTATTGGAAATCTTTTGCTTTGTTCTGAAGTCTCCTGTATAGTGATCAGCTTCTCTACCTGAAGAACTTTCCTGACATAGGCCACTAGTTCCCCGGAGTAGTACTGTGACACGCTCACCTACCTGAAGAACTTTCCTGACATAGGCCACTAGTTCCCCGGAGTAGTACTGTGACACGCTCACCTACCTGAAGAACTTTCCTGACACAGGCCACTAGTTCCCCGGAGTAGTACTGTGACACGCTCACCTACCTGAAGAACTTTCCTGACATAGGCCACCAGTTCCCCGAGTAGTACTGTGACACGCTCACCTACCTGAAGAACTTTCCTGACATAGGCCACTAGTTCCCCGGAGTAGTACTGTGACACGCTCACCTACCTGAAGAACTTTCCTGACATAGGCCACTAGTTCCCCGGAGTAGTACTGTGACACGCTCACCTACCTGAAGAACTTTCCTGACATAGGCCACTAGTTCCCCGGAGTAGTACTGTGACACGATCACCTACCTGAAAAACTTTCCTGACATAGGCCACCAGTTCCCCGGAGTAGTACTGTGACACGATCACCTACCTGAAGAACTTTCCTGACATAGGCCACTAGTTCCTGGAGTAGTACTGTGACACGCTCACCTACCTGAAGAACTTTCCTTACATAGGCCACCAGTTCCCTGGAGTAGTACTGTGACACGATCACCTACCTGAAGAACTTTCCTGACATAGGCCACTAGTTCCCCGGAGTAGTACTGTGACACGATCACCTACCTGAAGAACTTTCCTGACATAGGCCACTAGTTCCCTGGAGTAGTACTGTGACACGCTCACCTACCTGAAGAACTTTCCTGACATAGGCCACTAGATCCCCGAGTAGTACTGCGACACGCTCACCTACCTGAAGGACTTTCCTGACATAGGCCACCAGTTCCCCAGAGTAGTACTGTGACACGCTCACCAAGTCCTTACTCATAGCCTGGTTTATCCTCATCAATGGCAAATCAAGGGCCGACGCCATCTACAAAAATAGTTTATGAACAAATCAAGGGCTGACGCCATCTACAAAAATAGTTTATGAACAAATCAAAAGCCGACACCATCTACAAAAATAGTTTATGAACAAATCAAGAGCCAACACCATCTACAAAAATAGTTTATGAACAAATCAAGGGCCAACACCATCTACAGCAATAGTTTGTGCCATTGAAATCATATTGACCTTTTATTTATTTATTTAAAAGTAAACGTCAAATACCAAGGCCAAAACTGTTTTATAGTATATTGCCATAGTAAAATTTGATATTTATGAAACAAACATTTATTTCATCATCATGTGAATATAAAATAATTGTGATAAATATTCTGATATTTTTCTGTCATAGTTTAAAGCATTGACTGATCCATGAATTGTTACATGGCCTTACCTTAAGGAAAGTAGCTCTAAGTTTGATGACGAGAGATGGATCTCTCTTAATGCCCTGCTGCATGTATTCAGTATACCTGTAACAAGGCAAAATATTAAGATGTCTTCACAGTACAATCAAGGAAACTGAATTTTACCCAATTTCTTCCTAGATTAAGGTTAAATTTGAACATTTTAATTTGCTCTTGTCAACCTTAAACTATTAAACTAGACTACTTTTTTAATTCATTTAAAAAACAAGAGATCCCAGAGGGATCTTGGCGCCCACCAAAAATTGATCTATGTCTGACAAATGAAAGAGGGATCTTTTCTCTGCTTTTCAAACTTACACTTCTTTTTTCTGCTTTTCAAACTTTAAAACTATCAAAATCCAAGATGGTGGTCGCAAAATGCAATAGGCAGAACTAGGGTCCTAGAGGAACCTACATATGATATTTGAGAACAATCCCTTCAATACTTTCTGAGAAATAGCGGTAACAAACTTTAACTATCAAAATCCAAGATGGCTACCGGTCGGCCATTTTGTTGACCGATCAGTCCCAAAATGCAATATGCACAACTGGGGTCCTAGGGGAACCTACATATGAAATTTGAGAAAGATCCCTTCAATACTTTATGAGAAATAGCGGTAACAAACTTTAACTATCAAAATCCAAGATGGCTACCTGGCGGCCATCTTGTTGACTGATCAGTCCCAAAATGCAATATGCACAACTAGGGTCCTAGGGAAACCTACATATGAAATTTGAGAAAGATCCCTTCAGTGCTTTCTGAGAAATAGCGGTAAAAAACTTTAACTATCAAAATCCAAGATGGCTACCTGGCGGCCATCTTGTTGACTGATCAGTCCCAAAATGCAATATGCACTACTAGGGTCCTAGGGGAACCTACATATGAAATTTGAGAACAATCCCTTCAATACTTTCTGAGAAATAGCCGTAACAAACTTTAACTATCAAAATCCAAGATGGCTGCTGGTCGGCCATCTTGTTGACCGATCAGTCCCAAAATGTAATATGCAGAACTAGGGTCCTAGAGGAACCTACATATGAAATTTGAGAACAATCCCTTCAATACTTTCTGAGAAATAGCGGTAACAAACTTTAACTATCAAAATCCAAGATGGCCACCGGTCGGCCATCTTGTTGACCGATCAGTCCCAAAATGCAATATGCACAACTGGGGTCCTAGGGGAACCTACATATGAAATTTGAGAAAGATCCCTTCAGTACTTTCTGAGAATTAGCGGTAACAAACTTTAACTATCAAAATCCAAGATGGCTACCTGGCGGCCATCTTGTTGACCGATCAGTCCCAAAATGCAATATGCACAACTGGGGTCCTAGGGGAACCTACATATGAAATTTGAGAAAGATCCCTTCAGTGCTTTCTGAGAAATAGCGGTAACAAACTTTAACTATCAAAATCCAAGATGGCTACCTGGCGGCCATCTTGTTGACTGATCAGTCCCAAAATGCAATATGCACAACTGGGGTCCTAGGGAAACCTACATATGAAATTTGAGAAAGATCCCTTCAGTGCTTTCTGAGAATTAGCGGTATCAAAATCCAAGATGGCTACCTGGCGGCCATCTTGTTGACTGATCAGTCCCAAAATGCAATATGCACTACTAGGGTCCTAGGGGAACCTACATATGAAATTTGAGAACAATCCCTTCAATACTTTCTGAGAAATAGCCGTAACAAACTTTAACTATCAAAATCCCAGATGGCTGCTGGTCGGCCATCTTGTTGACCGATCAGTCCCAAAATGCAATATGCACAACTGGGGTCCTAGGGGAACCTACATATGAAATTTGAGAAAGATCCCTTCAGTACTTTCTGAGAATTAGCGGTAACAAACTTTAACTATCAAAATCCAAGATGGCGGCTGGTCGGCCATCTTGTTGACCGATCAGTCCCAAAATGCAATATGCACAACTAGGGTCCTACGGGAACCTAGATATGAAATTTGAGAAAGATCCCTTCAATACTTTATGAGAAATAGCGGTAACAAACTTTAACTATCAAAATCCAAGATGGCTACCTGGCGGCCATCTTGTTGACTAATCAGTCCCAAAATGCAATATGCATGCACAACTGGGGTCCTAGGGAAACCTACATATGAAATTTGAGAAAGATCCCTTCAGTGCTTTCTGAGAAATAGCGGTAACAAACTTTAACTATCAAAATCCAAGATGGCTACCTGGCGGCCATCTTGTTGACTGATCAATCCCAAAATGCAATATGCACTACTAGGGTCCTAGGGGAACCTACATATGAAATTTGAGAACAATCCCTTCAATACTTTCTGAGAAATAGCCGTAACAAACTTTAACTATCAAAATCCAAGATGGCTGCTGGTCGGCCATCTTGTTGACCGATCAGTCCCAAAATGTAATATGCAGAACTAGGGTCCTAGAGGAACCTACATATGAAATTTGAGAACAATCCCTTCAATACTTTCTGAGAAATAGCGGTAACAAACTTTAACTATCAAAATCCAAGATGGCCACCGGTCGGCCATCTTGTTGACCGATCAGTCCCAAAATGCAATATGCACAACTGGGGTCCTAGGGGAACCTACATATGAAATTTGAGAAAGATCCCTTCAGTGCTTTCTGAGAAATAGCGGTAACAAACTTTAACTATCAAAATCCAAGATGGCTACCTGGCGGCCATCTTGTTGACTGATCAGTCCCAAAATGCAATATGCACTACTGGGGTCCTAGGGGAACCTACATATGAAATTTGAGAACAATCCCTTCAATACTTTCTGAGAAATAGCCGTAACAAACTTTAACTATCAAAATCCAAGATGGCTGCTGGTCGGCCATCTTGTTGACCGATCAGTCCCAAAATGCAATATGCAGAACTAGGGTCCTAGAGGAACCTACATATGAAATTTGAGAACAATCCCTTCAATACTTTCTGAGAAATAGCGGTAACAAACTTTAACTATCAAAATCCAAGATGGCCACCGGTCGGCCATCTTGTTGACCGATCAGTCCCAAAATGCAATATGCACAACTGGGGTCCTAGGGGAACCTACATATGAAATTTGAGAAAGATCCCTTCAGTGCTTTCTGAGAAATAGGGTAACAAACTTTAACTATCAAAATCCAAGATGGCTACCTGGCGGCCATCTTGTTGACTGATCAGTCCCAAAATGCAATATGCACAACTGGGGTCCTAGGGAAACCTACATATGAAATTTGAGAAAGATCCCTTCAGTGCTTTCTGAGAATTAGCGGTATCAAAATCCAAGATGGCTACCTGGCGGCCATCTTGTTGACTGATCAGTCCCAAAATGCAATATGCACTACTAGGGTCCTAGGGGAACCTACATATGAAATTTGAGAACAATCCCTTCAATACTTTCTGAGAAATAGCCGTAACAAACTTTAACTATCAAAATCCCAGATGGCTGCTGGTCGGCCATCTTGTTGACCGATCAGTCCTAAAATGCAATATGCACAACTGGGGTCCTAGGGGAACCTACATATGAAATTTGAGAAAGATCCCTTCAGTACTTTCTGAGAATTAGCGGTAACAAACTTTAACTATCAAAATCCAAGATGGCGGCTGGTCGGCCATCTTGTTGACCGATCAGTCCCAAAATGCAATATGCACAACTAGGGTCCTACGGGAACCTACATATGAAATTTGAGAAAGATCCCTTCAATACTTTATGAGAAATAGCGGTAACAAACTTTAACTATCAAAATCCAAGATGGCTGCCTGGCGGCCATCTTGTTGACTGATCAGTCCCAAAATGCAATATGCACAACTGGGGTCCTAGGGAAACCTACATATGAAATTTGAGAAAGATCCCTTCAGTGCTTTCTGAGAAATAGCGGTAACAAACTTTAACTATCAAAATCCAAGATGGCTACCTGGCGGCCATCTTGTTGACTGATCAATCCCAAAATGCAATATGCACTACTAGGGTCCTAGGGGAACCTACATATGAAATTTGAGAACAATCCCTTCAATACTTTCTGAGAAATAGCCGTAACAAACTTTAACTATCAAAATCCAAGATGGCTGCTGGTCGGCCATCTTGTTGACCGATCAGTCCCAAAATGTAATATGCAGAACTAGGGTCCTAGAGGAACCTACATATGAAATTTGAGAACAATCCCTTCAATACTTTCTGAGAAATAGCGGTAACAAACTTTAACTATCAAAATCCAAGATGGCCACCGGTCGGCCATCTTGTTGACCGATCAGTCCCAAAATGCAATATGCACAACTGGGGTCCTAGGGGAACCTACATATGAAATTTGAGAAAGATCCCTTCAGTGCTTTCTGAGAATTAGCGGTAACAAACTTTAACTATCAAAATCCAAGATGGCTACCTGGCGGCCATCTTGTTGACCGATCAGTCCCAAAATGCAATATGCACTACTAGGGTCCTAGGGGAACCTACATATGAAATTTGAGAAAGATCCCTTCAGTACTTTCTGAGAATTAGCCGTAACAAACTTTAACTATCAAAATCCAAGATGGCGGCTGGTCGGCCATCTTGTTGACTGATCAGTCCCAAAATGCAATAGCACAACTAGGGTCCTAGGGGAACCTACATATGAAATTTGAGAAAGATCCCTTCAGTACTTTCTGAGAAATAGCGGTAACAAACTTTAACTATCAAAATCCAAGATGGCTGCCTGGCGGCCATCTTGTTGACCGATCAGTCCCAAAATACAATATGCACAACTAGGGTCCTAGGGGAACCTACATATGAAATTTGAGAAAGATCCCTTCAGTACTTTTAGAGAAATAGCGGTAACAAGAATTGTTAACGGACGGACGGACGGACGGATGGAAGGACGGACGGACGGACTGACGGAAGGACGGACGAAAGGCGATTTGAATAGCCCACCATCTGATGATGGTGGGCTAAAAAAAAAAATCCCTTTTCATGGACATCTGACTAACCCATCAATGATTTCCCAGGCGTAGGAAAGGTCGGCTACAATCTCCATGGTGATGAGTACTTCCTCTTTAATGTTGATGGTACGAATCATCTGGTGTAGGTATTTCCTGGTATCGGCCAGAAACTGGCGTACCTGTAGGTTACTTTCTAGCTGATGGAACTCTTGCACCTGGAAAACACAAACAGTAAGCACTGTTTATGTAAATGATACCGTAAAACCTGTCGTTAAAAAGTGACCACCTCTGTATAAAGACCACCTGCTTAATAAGACCATATCCCATACGACAACTGGAAAAGCAATGTATCCATCTAAGTTCATGAACTAACTTTAATGTAACTACACCATAAGCTTTAACTGGCTTTTGACAATTTACCCCATTGATTAATTGATTAATATTGACACATTTCAACACAACTTGAACTGTGTATAAAGACCCGTTAGCTTTTCAAAGAATTTTTTCTTTGTGACTCTGGGTGGTCGTAACAGACATGCGTGACTATTTTTTTTATCTGTGAACATCTGTATTATACAACACAATTTGCCTGGTAACTACTAGAGAGTAGTACTGGAGAAGGGGCATGTTGAACGTGCCAGTTTTTACAAGCACATACAGTTTCTGAATATCACACATCATGAATTAAAAAATATCTTTTTGCTCTCATACCAATCCTTCCATCTTTTCACAAAGCTTATTAATTCAAATTCATCTGGATTTTTAAATCTGCAGCTGGCCAACACATTATAACCTGTACCCTATAATTAGGGCCTCTATTATTTGTACAAGACATCATTTCTAGCTAAATTTTCAGTAAATCTGTCAGTACTTATAGATAAATTTCTTACCTCTTCCAGGGCTTGTATTAACTGTACTATCTTTCTCCCTGCTGATGTGGAATCATCAAAACTGAGAGAAGTGATCTGTTTAGCCATTTCTCCAAACCAGTTCTGTAAGTTGTCTGTCAAATAAAACATTCACAGTATAACTGTTTGATACACAGATATTGTATCTGTTTCTTATCATTTTAGATTAAGTTCTGGCTATTGTTTGATTATTTATCAATCAACACAGTATTTAATGGCATTTATCATTCGGATAAAAGCTATTATTCATTAGTTCTCAAAGGTAAGATATATGATGTTTCACAATGATAGTAAAACTGGGCTGATGAGGATTTCTAAAATTTTATATTTTATGTCCTCGTTAGAAAAACATAAGAAATATTGGATATAAAAACACTTTTATGTATCAAAAGAATTTATCTTGTTGGATTTTGGGTAAGGGCTGTTCCAAAATAATCCACATGCTATGGGCAAGACCCGATCATCAATGAAATGTTAAAAGGAATACATGTACTGGAAAAATGACAGTTTACCCCTACCACCCATTCAATATTATTACAAGTGCCTCCTGCCCTTTCGATATGGATAATTCTGGAATAGCCCTAAAGACTGTACCATCCCATACCATTTTTTTCGACTCTCGTCAGTGGTTTGCTCCCCGAGAACACCTCACTAAGTTCCTGGATTCTCTCGCTGCCTTCCTTCTTGTGTTCCTCCCACTTTTTCTCTTTCTCCGCCAACATCTGCTTAAACATCTAAAAAGCAAAATAACCATGTGACAATGTCTGCCTGAACACATAAAAAAAGTCAAACTCTACAATGACAAACATTTTGTTTTTCAAGACCTACCTCAAATTTGATGTCAACTTTTGAAGCATCCCTTTTTCTAAGATGCTTTTGCTTTGATCTCACAATTGGAAATGTTTTACTACAATATGTATTATTTTATTATGTATAGTTTACCTCTTTGAGTTTGAACTCAAACTGGCCGATGTTGAGGAGAAGTTGAAATGTCTCCAGCGGGTTGTATTTTGCATCGGCCAACACCTGCTCTCGTAACAAACGACAACGCTTGTTCGCATCAGCACCTATATCACAACAAATAACATGATTTAAACTTCTGCTAATGAAATAGATTAAAAGCACATACATGCAACACAACACAAATACATTGTATATGTCTACGTTGTCCTAAAGGAAGTTTCAACCAAATATGACTTATTTTTGACATTTGAACAATAATGCATACCTTGGTATCTTGAAGTTGATCATGAAGATTTTTAAAGTTTAAGTTTAAGTTACACCAGCTTTGTGGTGGTTATAAGGACCATAAAATTCATCAATGTTTGTTAAGTTATAGACAGACGTTTGAAATAATATATTTAACATGGATACATTAAACATGGCTTCATGATTTTTGGAGAAGAAGTTGGAAATTTTAACAGACTGATGACAAACAGAATGCAGCTAGATAGGTCATTTGGAACATCAATTACCTTGATTTTAGGACTCCCTGCATATTGTTTTTATCCAAAATTTTGATGAGCAAAATATATACACAATTTATACAAGTTTTTTATGGTAAATTTTCAAACTTACTAGGAGACAGAGGTGAAGTATGTAACATGAGCCAGCGGACAGTGACGTTAGCCTCTCTCATCACATTCATCATCTTCGGGATGGTATCAAGGACAAACTCCTCTGTGAGAACACCTTCTTTTAGATATTTTTCTAGAGGCTGCTTCAACTTAACCTGCTTTGTAGCATACTTTGTTGCCTACAATGAATAAAATAAGGTGTTTAAAATTTACACTAAAAAAAGCCCAAGACTCATTCACCCCTGCAACACATCTGAACTTGAAAGTTTAAGAAGATGTCTATTGATTTAAGGGGCTGGTAAGACAAATTTGAATGCATATTGTGATAAAATAGAAGTTTGTACCCACTTTTATCTCAAACAGACTAAAGTACAATCAAAACCAACAATAACTGACCTGTTCACGAACATTTGCCTGATCCAGTGTGTTGTTTAGGGCAGTGACTGCCGCTCGGTAGGGAGACCAAGCATCAAGGAGATTAACCGTCAAACCCATGTATACACCTAATACCTATATACATTATCAATACAAAATGAAAGATTATACAATAACTTGATTTATACAAGAACCCTAGTATGGAGTGTTATACATTCTGTTGATTATTGTTAACTCAAATTTGTAATTGGCTATAAACTGATACAAAGTAACTATAAATATTAAAATCATGAGACAAATTACAAAAGTCCTCTTGATGTAAACAATAGTAATTAAATTATTGAGCATATACATGTAAAGTATTAAAACTTACCCAGTTGTCAGGAAAGTGTTTGTCTACGATTTCTCGCATCTTTGCCTGCTGGTTGTGTAGAATTTCTGGCTCAAAGTACAGAATAACATACAGCATGCTGGCCTGGGTAGCTAAAGCTGTGGATCGATGTTCTGGGAGGGGATACGCTGAAATCTGGTTATAGACATCATCTGATCGCAGTCGACCAATCACCATGTTTATAAACTCCTCAGGTATCGGAACACGACTGTATGTGGTAAGAAAAGAAAAGTCTATATAACCTAGGTTACATACCCTATTTGACCCAATAAATACACCGTCCCTGTAAGTGTTCCTCTCAATTTTTTTAGGCACCTCGACTTAATTAGAGATTGAAACTATGAAAATGTGTAGGTGTTGCTACATGTATTTGATTTTTTTTTGCAATTTGATTACTGATAATTTTGAGAAAGGTTAGCCTTATTAAGAGGCCTTGTTTTTTATTTTGTAAGTGCCGTGAGTGCTTATTGGGTTAAATACGGTAATTGGATTTTGTTTGGTATGTTTTCAGTGTAATCCACAACAGCTTTGATTCCAAATATGGTTGTCAGTGGCGTCGCTAGCAGGAAATGAATGTGCACGCAAATTGTATTAGCGCGAGAAATTTTGGTATTTGGGGGGTCAGGGAAAAAAATTACGATTTAGAATGACTGAGATTAATTTTACGGTGTATTTTTTATGATTTTAAAGCATTCTTTAAGTGGTAATTTCTCGAAAAAATGACATTGAAAACGGATTAATTCTTATTGCAGGTTGAAAGTTACCTACATTTAGAAATTATAATTGTAAATGTCGTCGTATCTTTATGCTAACATGTACTGTATTTTTGCCAAACATGGTTGTGTCTTTGGTGACTTTCTTACTACACTGCAATTAAATGGTAGGCCTAGAGCAATTTTGATAGTTTTGTAAGAAAACAGAGTTTTAATAGACAGTCAATTTCTTTATGTATGTAAGTGCTGATACTCTCATTGAATCATTTCTACACATGAAAACGCATAGTTAAAATGCACAAAGGGGACTAAATGAAAACAGAATACAAATGTACTCTTTTATTTGTGCACTTATTTTATTGTGATAAGAGGAAGACTAGTCACATATCAAAGTTCATTGTAATAACATCCTTGTGGTTTTTTTTGCCCATCGGAAATGTCAAAGCCATGTCTATGAGCATGTCGTGGTTGGTGCACGTGTAACAGAGCCAGAGCCCATGCTCGCAGGTTTTAAGGCGTTTCATAACACTCTAGTAATCTTCTTTCTGCTGTTGCCGTTGTTGGTATGGTTCTTAAGATCTGAAAGATCTTGTGTATATTGGGATATAAGTCCTTGTTAGTTACCTACTGTCTTGTTCCTGTCGAGTTTTCGGCTTAAAAACGTCAATTTTTCTGACAATACCTTGCACTAACTTTTAGCGAGTATAATTGTAAGCCCTGGAAACGAAATTTTCCGGAAAAAGTAAACCTTAAAAGTAACAAGAGGCCCAAGAGGCCTTGACGGTCACCTGTGTGCTGCTACAGAAAAGCATTGCAAAGTTGGTTCAAATCTGTAAAAAGTATTTACGAATTAGAATAAACTTTAAAGTTGAACCTTAAATTTTAGAATTTTTAATTTTTTGTTTTTCATTTTGATAGTGAATTATGTTACCAAACCTTATGCTTAAAATTACAATTTGCTTTGCCAACGTTAAACAACAAAACCAAACAAGAAGTCAGTCAATGTCAGTGATTTCATAAATTTCACTTTTTAATCTATGAAGATTATTTGGTTCCATCAAATCTGTGAATTAAGAATAAGTTTTTTGAAGTTTTAGCCTATTTGACCCCTTTTGGCCCCGCCCCTCTGGCCCCTGGGGGTCGGCCAGGCCTGGACAAATATGGATATGGTGTTAAATTCTATTTCAGGCTAATAATTCTAACCCAGTTTGACTAATTTCCTATGAAAACAAAGCAAATAATGTTCATAAATGTGTTTTTCCTATATAAACTATAGTAAATTTGACGCCCTACCCAGGGGAAAATCTGAGATCCCAGGGCGATGAAATTCACAATTTTTGTAAATGGCCTTAAGACCTTCCAATCTATGAAGAGTATCAGGTTCCATCAAATCTGTAAATTCAGAAGAAGATTTTTGTCAAGTTTTAGCCTATTTGACCCTTTTGCTATCTCAGGCTAAACATTCTAACCCTGTTTGACTAATTTTCTATGAAAAATAAGGAAAAAACATTCATATATGTGTTTTTCCTATATAAACTATAGTTAACTTGACCCCCTCCCCAGGGGGAAACATGAGACCCCAGGGTCATATAATTCACAATTTTTGTAAAGGACCTTAAGACCTTTCCATTTGATTCTACCAGTTCCAGAATTTTAAAAGAAGATTTTTGAAGTTTTAGCCTATTTGACCCCTTTTGGCCCCACCCCCAAGGCCCCTGGGAGTCAGTCATGGAAAATTTGTTAATAGAATTCAATGGCCATTTCATAAGGATAATTCTGACAACATTTGACTAATTTTCTATTATAAATGACCAAGTAATGCTCCAAAATGTGTTTTCACTATATAAACTATAGTAAACTTAACCCCCTCCTCAGGGGGAAACCTGAGACCCCAGGGTCATATAATTCATAATTTTTGTAGAGGGCCTTGAGACCTTTCTATCTATGAAGAGTATTTGATTCTACCACATCTGTGAGTGGAGGCGAAGATTTTTGAAATTTTAGTCAATTTTACCCCTTTTGGCCCCTCCCACAGCCCCCTGGGGGGGTAGGGGTCATAAAATTCACAATTTTGATTGGCCTTATGCCTTAAAAGGTGTGTGCAAAATTTCATTGAAATTGCTTCAGGGGTTTTTGAGAAGAAGTCGAAAATGTAAATTGTTTACGAACACACGACGGACGACGGACGACGCACACCACACGACGACGGACAAAAGGCGATTAGAATAGGTCACTTGAGACTTCGTCTCAGGTGACCTAAAAATAAAAGGGGATTAGGATAACAAATTAAAATGTATAATGTAAGTCTCGGCTACGTGTAGATATAACTTTTTTTTTTTTTGAAAATTGATTGATGTGCACGCATTTGCATTTTTGCGTCAATGGTAGCTACGCCACTGGTTGTTATCTTAACATGAATGGTCATGTTGTTCATTAACCACATTCTCTTGTTTGGTTTGGCTCATTTTATGCAATGTACAAAGATGTATTAGGTTTTTGAATTAGAAGAAAGTTTGGCTCATTTTATGCAATGTACAAAGATGTATTAGGTTTTTGAATTAAAGGAAAGTTTGGCTCAATTTATGCAATGTACAAAGATGTATTAGGTTTTTGGATTAGAGGAATGTTTGGCTCATTTTATGCAATGTACAAAGATGTATTAGGTTTTTGAATTAGAGGAAAGTTTGGCTCATTTTATGCAATGTACAAATATGTATTAGGTTTTTGAATTAGAGGAATGTTTGGCTCATTTTATGCATTGTACAAAGATGTATTAGGTTTTTGGATTAGAGGAATGTTTGGCTCATTTTATGCAATGTACAAAGATGTATTAGGTTTTTGTATTAGAGGAATGTTTGGCTCATTTTATGCAATGTACAAAGATGAATTAGGTTTTTGAATTAAAGGAAAGTTTGGCTCATTTTATGCAATGTACAAAGATGTATTAGGTTTTTGGATTAGAGGAATGTTTGGCTCATTTTATGCATTGTACAAAGATGTATTAGGTTTTTGAATTAAAGGAAAGTTTGACTCATTTTATGCAATGTACAAAGATGTATTAGGTTTTTGAATTAGAGGAAAGTTTGGCTCATTTTATGCATTGTACAAAGATGTATTAGGTTTTTGGATTAGAGGAATGTTTGGCTCATTTTATGCAATGTACAAAGATGAATTAGGTTTTTGAATTAAAGGAAAGTTTGGCTCATTTTATGCATTGTACAAAGATGTATTAGGTTTTTGGATTAGAGGAATGTTTGGCTCATTTTATGCAATGTACAAAGATGAATTAGGTTTTTGAATTAAAGGAATGTTTGGCTCATTTTATGCAATGTACAAAGATGTATTAGGTTTTTGAATTAGAGGAAAGTTTGGCTCATTTTATGCAATGTACAAAGATGTATTAGGTTTTTGAATTAAAGGAAAGTTTGGCTCATTTTATGCAATGTACAAAGATGTATTAGGTTTTTGGATTAGAGGAATGTTTGGCTCATTTTATGCAATGTACAAAGATGTATTAGGTTTTTGAATTAGAGGAAAGTTTGGCTCATTTTATGCAATGTACAAATATGTATTAGGTTTTTGAATTAGAGGAATGTTTGGCTCATTTTATGCATTGTACAAAGATGTATTAGGTTTTTGGATTAGAGGAATGTTTGGCTCATTTTATGCAATGTACAAAGATGTATTAGGTTTTTGGATTAGAGGAATGTTTGGCTCATTTTATGCAATGTACAAAGATGAATTAGGTTTTTGAATTAAAGGAAAGTTTGGCTCATTTTATGCAATGTACAAAGATGTATTAGGTTTTTGGATTAGAGGAATGTTTGGCTCATTTTATGCATTGTACAAAGATGTATTAGGTTTTTGAATTAAAGGAAAGTTTGACTCATTTTATGCAATGTACAAAGATGTATTAGGTTTTTGAATTAGAGGAATGTTTGGCTCATTTTATGCAATGTACAGAGATGTATTAGGTTTTTGGATTAGAGGAATGTTTGGCTCATTTTATGCAATGTACAAAGATGAATTAGGTTTTTGAATTAAAGGAAAGTTTGGCTCATTTGATGCATTGTACAAAGATGTATTAGGTTTTTGGATTAGAGGAATGTTTGGCTCATTTTATGCAATGTACAAAGATTAATTAGGTTTTTGAATTAAAGGAATGTTTGGCTCATTTTATGCAATGTACAAAGATGTATTAGGTTTTTGAATTAGAGGAAAGTTTGGCTCATTTTATGCAATGTACAAAGATGTATTAGGTTTTTGAATTAAAGGAAAGTTTGACTCATTTTATGCATTGTACAAAGATGTATTAGGTTTTTGAATTAGAGGAAAGTTTGGCTCATTTTATGCAATTTACAAAGATGTATTAGGTTTTTAAGGTAGAGGAAAGTTTGGCTCATTTCATTTAAAAGTTCAAAGAAGTCTTGCCAGCTTTTTAAGGTAAGGGAAAGTTTGGTTTATTTTATCTCCAAAGATGTGCCAGGTTTCTGAGATGGAGGAAAATCGGAGTACCAAGAAAGAAATCATGAGTGCTGGGTTTTTCCACAATTACAGACCAATCAAAGATAAAACTAAGAGATCTACTTAAAACAAGATCCTGTGTAGTTTATAGACAAATCTTATAAGATATTGATTCGAAAGAGACTTACCCAAAATAAGATTCTGGGTAGTTAGCCGGCCGTTTTGCTCCAGGAGAATTACTGTAACCTGTACTCCTTAGGAGTTTACAAACATCATCTATACTAGAGTCTGCTGCTGCAGCCTTCTGGGCACTGAAATATACATATCAATGTTATTACATGTATGTATTGTATTTTTTTCTGTATTCACATATATATATGTTTAAACTGAAATAAAAATATTATATATATAAAGATTGTTTCCTTGTACATGTATGTAAAGATTTTTATACCTGAACCTAAATTCACCTGTATCTGAAATAAAGATTTACAAGGGATTACCTGTAGCTGTAGAGATTTACATTTATCTACATGTGAATCAATTTTAAAGGTATAAGGCTAATCAAGATTTAAATGTGCCTGTATCTGTCTTCACTGTGTAAAACTTAATTTAGTAAGATTTTCCTGTATATACATTGAGGTTTCCCGGTATCAAGAACTGTTTCAATATATTACATCCATTATATCTGTACCTTATTGAGAATTACCTGTATCTGTTTAAGATTTACTAATATTAATTAAGAACTTTATTCATATTTGACAATACCTGTATCTAATTGAGATTTACCTGTATCTGTAGTATGACACCAGTATCCTTTCCCTTACAATTCCATCAATCTTCATATCAATAGTCAGCAGCATTATCCCATATAGGAACAGACTTTCACACTGATAAAAACAATATCCTTAATGATAATTTCTTCATAAAGCATGTTCTTAAATAATTGTAATAAAATTTTGAGTTTTCAAAATGACCGAAAAGTTTTATAGTTTTACAAATTTGTAATATACTATTTTTGACAGCTATTTTTTTTTCAAAATTAAAATTACAATCAACTAATATTATTTTCTTTTTCATTTTATTTGTTTTGTTTACGAATAAAACACAAAAGTTGAACTTTGAAATAGCATGAAAAATAAACTATCCAGACATAATATCTACAATTATGATATTGATGAGTTGAATATTACTGCCTGATATATTTGATCTGATAATAAGCTGCATTATGCTTATTTTGGTGAGTCAGAATGGGGATTGGATTACACATACCATGAGCTGTTTCCCATCATCATTTAATAGAACGCTCTCCAAAGTTTGTTGGATGTAGGCCCCCTCTTCAAGATCTTCTAGGAATCTGAAATAAAGAAGGATATAATACTATAATAAAGAATGATATGTTTATCAACTCTGTCTTATGGAAATCAGTCCATATGCAAATTGATATTAAATTATGATATGATCAGTAAATCATTCTTTGATTCTTAGGACTTCTCTGATATTAATGATACTACCATATTTTTTGATAATATGAAAATTAAAGTAAAATTGCTATTATGGAAGCATCTTTTTTCCATTTCTCTGACAAAAGAAGAAAAAAACCCATAAACTGAGAAATATAACTAATACCTTCTTCTTGATAGTTACTTTAATAAAATACCCTATGAAATACATGCCAGAACATAATTTGCTACATTTTTGTATCATGATCTGATTAATTCAATTCATAAATACTTCTAAATAAAATTACTAACCTTGTCAAATCTGTAACATACTTATGGACACTTGCAAATGCTTGATAAAACCTTGTCAATATCTCAATGTTATTTTCATTAAACTCTTGGTCCAAGTCTTGTAATTCCTATAAAATAGAAACACTATATGTTAAGAATATCATTGCTAACACAAATCTTTACAGAATTTGTTTTGTTTTGTCAGTCAGAAGGTGATATCTTTTTTATTACAACATTATAGCTACATGTAACCAAACCCTTTTTAATTCAAGTGAGGTGAATACATGTACATGACTAGGCGATACTAAAACCATGATTGTGTGTCAAGTCTTTGAAATAAATAATGAAAAGAGAGGGAATAATGTTGCCAGATAGTTCAATTTGCAGAATATCTGGCTAATATCTAGACGTCAGTTATATGATTTGATACTATAGCTAGAACCTGTTTGGCCAGGTTGTTTTTCTGATCCTCTAACACTGCATGTCTATGATATGATACATTGACCTTTCAAAAAACTAAAAGCAGTGTCAAATATTGCTATTCATATATATTTTACACACATTACAATACTGTAAACAAATGATACTTACAACTTTTGATTCAATTTTGTTTTCAAAATATTCCAGATTTCTGAAATAGCTAAAGTCGCTGATGAGTTCTCCATATCTCACTTTGTCTGCCTGGTTGTCGAGTCGAAACACAGGGGGAATAAACTCAGAGAGTCTCAATAATTCTGCTATGATAGAACTCCCTCGAGCCACCAGCCTCAAAATATTCTGCCCACATGGGTTGTTCTCAGCCAAGAAATCTGCCATTTTCTCTGTTGTTTACTATATAAGACGTATTAAAACGAATAGCTTTGTGAATCGAATAAGATATGTGTGAAACTACTCTTTGTGTGTATTTAATTTGAGTAAACATGTGCAGTACTGTAACAGTTAACAGGTTAATACAAATGTATTTACATCTGTCAGCCATGAGCTGCGACCCACCCCCTTGATCTGGCACTGGGGTCGTCGTTCACTCCCGACACCGAATATCCACGAAAAGATTAACTTATCAATTAAATTTCAACAGAATATGCATCTACACAGACACTATCACTACATCATGCTGGTAAATCCTAATATATCAGTTAATAGTCGCCGGTTCGTTACATATCGTGTAGGAAGTCACAAGTTTATCTGTAACAGGAAACCGTGCGCGCCACCTATCGACGAAGCCATTAGTCATATTCTACTTTCACTTTCTGATTTAAAGTCGGATCGAAACACATCAAGGACAGATTTTAAAAAAAATCCTTTCATTTTTGTTGTTGTTTCTTTTTGTATCAGAAATAAAAATTAAATAACCAATGAACCTACTTGTAAATAAAATTAATCATTTATTCCAATCAGCTGAAAATTTAAATCTTATATGTGTTTCTGCTGAAACAGCTTTTAATATTTAAAATGTGAATGTAAAACGAAAGCGATAATTAAATACTACAGTTATCATCACCTTCTGAAAAATTTAATTCAAATAAATGAAATGTAAATTTTCTATAATGTGGGGCGTCTTATCATTCCCACCGTCATCCTTATACTGTGTGGTAGTTGACTAATATAAGTTATCACTGTGCCAGAAGGCAAAAAACGTTGTAATCTCGTCTTAGGCCATCAATATTTCTTTTCTTATTTTATTAATGACTTTTAAAAACTTGAATTTTTTAAAAAGATTTTGATCTAGAAATTTAACAGGCTTTTGATAACAATGTTATCAATATTGTGATTATTTCCACCCCAATTCAAGGGTTTTGAAATCCTAAAATTACATGGTTTAATTAAGTACAACTTGCCGTTGATTTGTCCCACCTTCCGGTAATTATGATGTCAGGAAACTCACTTCAAATGATGACATCATAATCACTGGATGGTGGGACTTATTGACGTGAAATTGTACTTTTTTTTACCCACATTGGGATCTCAAAACCCCTGCATTAAGATCAAATGAACATTTTTCTGGTAAAAGTTTACTGATGAATTTTTCGAGAGAAAACATGAAAACTTATTTTTCAACAGAATATTTTCTGAGAATAAATATGCATATATATATCATTATTCATTTATTGAAAACAAAATTTATATAACAGTTTTGTTTTTACATTTGTCCTTTCTATCTATATGTCTCTCCATCTATAAAATAAACTTCTAAAACAAATTTTAATTTAAGGTCTGATGGAATTTAAGAAGCGAGATTTATACTGCATATTTATACAAGAGGCCCAGAGGGCCTGTATCGCTCACCTGGTTTTTAATGTCAAGTCATGTTCTGAATACAGGTTCATTGTTTCTTTTCTGAAGGAATTTGAATATTTACCTCTTATTTACCTATTTGGCCCCACCCCTCCTGCCCCTGGGGGTCAGAACCAAAAATTTTACAAGTTCTGTTCCCCTTCCTCCCAGGATGTTTGTGGCCAAATTTGGTTACAATCCATGCAGAACTCTAGGACAAGTAGCGATTTACCTCTATTTCCCCTATTGGGCCCCGCACCTCCTGCCCCGGGGGGTCAGAGCCAAAATTTATACAAGTTCTGTTCCCTTTCCCCCAAAGATGTTTGTGGCCAAATTTGGTTATAATCCATGCAGAACTCTAGGACAAGTAGCGATTTACCTCTATTTCCCCTATTGGGCCCCGCACCTCCTGCCCCGGGGGGTCAGAGCCAAAATTTATACAAGTTCTGTTCCCTTTCCCCCAAGGATGTTTGTGGCCAAATTTGGTTATAATCCATGCAAAACTCTAGGACAAGTAGCGATTTATAGGATTTACCTCTATTACCCCTATTGGACCCCGCCCCTCCTGCCCCCGGGGGGTCAGAGCCAAAATTTATAAAAGTTCTGTTCCCCTTCCCCCAATGATGTTTGTGGCCAAATTTGGTTACAATCCATGCAGAACTCTAGGACGAGTAGCGATTTATAGTTTTCCATGTAGAACTCTAGGAAAAGTAGCGATTTATAGGATTTACCTCTATTTCCCCTATTGGACCCCGCCCCTCCTGCCCCCGGGGGGTCAGAGCCAAAATTTATAAAAGTTCTGTTCCCCTTCCCCCCAAGGATGTTTGTGGCCAAATTTGGTTACAATCCATGCAGAACTCTAGGACAAGTAACGATTTATAGGAGGGCCCCGCCCCTCCTGCCCCAGTGGGGTCAGGGTCACCATTTATGCAAAATCTGATCCCCTTCCCCCAAGGATGTTTCTGACCAAATTTGGTTAAAATCCATCAAGTGCTTTATGACTAGTAGTGATTTAAAGGAATTATCTCTATTTTCCCTATTGGGCCCCACCCCTCCTGCCCCAGGGGGTCAGGGTCACCATTTATGCAAAATCTGATCCCCTTCCCCTAAGGAAGTTTCTGACCAAATTTTGTTAAAATCCATGCAGTACTTTATGACAAGTAGCGATTTAAAGGAAATGTTGACGGACGGACGGACGACAGACGACGGACGCCGCACCATGACATAAGCTCACCGGCCCTTCGGGGCAGGTGAGCTAATAACAGGGTGCAGGATTTTCATATCTTAATTACTGCCTCTGCAAGGGATCAAAAAAGAATCTCAATGTCAATTTCAACAATTAAGAAAATCCAGTTTGGATACAGGTGGACAAATCTAGGCCTTTTATGTCATTGTTATTACACTACAGTACAGCTATATTATCTAGAACAGAAACAATATGTTTCTGCCAAATTCAATGTGTTATACATTTGTAATAATAACTAAACAAAACAGAAATGTTCTTTAGTATAATTTATTGATGTGGACGAGTAGATCATATAAACTTAATTAATTAAATGTAAATGTATTAAAGAGGCCAATAGTAAACAAATATAAAAGTCTTCCAGAGAAAATATAGATACATGTTTAAGATTTCACTATGAAATACATTATAATGAAATAAATCTTTGTAGATACATTTATCACATAACTATATAAGCCACGAAATATACGACAACAAATTTCCCGATTTGTTGAGCAGACATAAAACAAGATACACATCCCCCAACTACCCAATAAAATAACATCTTTTCTAGGAATAACACAAGACTGTTTGTACTGTTTTGGAAAATTTACAAAAAATATTGTGTGAATTTCAGATAATCAGGTCTAAAAATTGCAAATTATGATATTAAACCTTGAATATTTTCCTACTTAGCATGAAATTGGAGTTTTATGAATAAGGTAACAGATTATTTTGAGATCTACAGTAAAATTATAAAAAAGTTATTTACTGGCAATGCTGAATTCAGTTTACATGACATTTATTGCATAACTAGATTAAATCAAAGTTTGCTGCATTGCAATTAATTCCAATCCTTATTTACATGTGTACAGTCACAGACTTACAGATCCACAGAAGAGTAATTACATGTCTTCAATAATACAACCCAGCTATTTTCTTAGCAAATTTATTTTGTAATTTGTTTTAAATTTGGTATTTAGTTATCACTTTTCCATTTTTATTTCAAATTGAAATACACATATTATCATTTTTAAACAACTAATGCAAAAACACATGTACTGTGTACTACAAAATTAGACAATATACTTTCATTCATGAAGAAGGTTTTATATTATAGTTTCATAATATCTAAATCTGCTTTTAAAGCAAGAAACCCTAAAACAGCTACATAATAGACATCTTGTACTGGCAGGACTTCAGGCATAATTAACATCCAGTAATCATGAAAAACACCCACCATTCATGACAAATACAACTCTAGTACTGATATCAGACACACATCGATAGTAACCTCACAGGTAATTATGCAGGTACGGGGAAATAAAATCATCAAGCTCCTATCATAAAACCGTCAAAATGACTATATGGCTTTACAAGCCTCAACTATGATATTCTTGGGTATGTTTTACGAGTAAAGAAAACTACAAGGTACAAAATTATAATCATCCAGAAAAAATTATGCGATATATTTCTACACATACATTTTTAAATCTGTCTTAGCTACCACCTCTGTATAATGACCACCTTTTCGATAAGAAAGGGTCGATATTGATCAATTTCAATACAATTATACTTTTGTAAAAAGGCCAACTGGCTTTGTAAAAAGACCAACTGGATACAAAGACAACTTTAACAGGTTTGATGGTTCTATCAATTCAATGCTTTATCTAGTATATTAATGGAAAATTATCAGTTTTCTATCCATGGTTACTAGTTGGGCATGCATAGCATTCATGTTTAGGTCTATGGCTTTTGTAACTATCTACGGCAGGTTATATGGTTTAAGGGGAGGTAATCGTTAAAACATTACAAAAGGAAATATGCTTCAAATAAAAATGTATCATTAAAACTCAGAAATAAATATGTATGACATGGAATGAGAAATGATAACAGATATACAATTCAATAAATGAAATGACAGAAAATTAAACAACTATAATGGAATAAAGACACATATACCAGAAATACCTGTAAAGTTATTTTTAGAACTTAACTAGTTTAATAATAAAAGAACTTATGTGCGATAAAATAAATAACATATCTGATATTACTACTAAGTAGATAAATAATAAAAGAACTTATGTGCGATAAAATAAATAACATATCTGATATTACTACTAAGTAGATAACTCTTTATAGATATCTCAAAACTTCAAAGTTGCTCCACCGCTGACAAAAAGTAAAAAACAGGAGCAGATAAAATAGTACTTTCCTTCAGTTACAAAAGTTACTTACTATACACCATTTCCACCATTGAAAACTTTGAGCTTCTAATTTTACTCAAAATAGAAATATTGTTCAAAGTTATTGTTCAATGAGTATCTCTTATGCTCTGTCGGCGATTGATCATCTTTTAAGGTATCTCAGTCAAATCTTTTTAAGAATCCTTAAAAATCGAAAGGTATTAGCCATGATATTTTGGAAGAAAAATTAAACAACCTAAGGAAGGATAACAGCTCTTGCTCCAATTCATAAAATCAATTATAGTGTTTCTTTAAAAAGAGATTTCATAGCATATATAAACATAACTGTGAAAAACAATCTTCATATTGAATATTCATATTAAGATTCCCAATGAACAAAATAACCACAACCTAAAAACTGTTTTGTAGAAATAAAGTTATAAAGAATAAGGAAACATAATTTCTATAGAATAAGGAAACATAATTTCTATAAGTGCAATTACAAAAAAATAAATAAAAATACTTTCTATCTATAATATATGCCATTTCTATTCACGTTTCCAACAAAAGAATTCTCTATGAAAAACAAAATCTGTTGTTACGTTTTAAAGTTTCCGACAAAACATTTAGTTAACAGGAAACGACATTCACATACATGTATCAAGCTACATAGAAATGTAATACAAAATGGCACTGCATGTGGTATGGTAATTATTTAATTGTCTGAAATCTATAACCAGTACCAATACAGAAAAAAAACCATAACATTTATTAAGATCTTTTAATACAAAAACAATGATTAAATTAAACTATACAAATGGCACTGTATTATAACTTTCATTACCGGTAAAGTTCAACTGCAGAATTGGAAGGGGCAATATTTGTAGAATAAATGATATAACTAACCAATATGATCTGAATAATCTCTTTAGGTATGTGTACTTATCTAAACTTCCAGGCTGTATTGTGATGATCAGTGTTATACAAGTCATCTATAAAATAATTCCATACAAATTAAACAAACATACATAATATTTATGTCTATATCAGCATGCATCTATGTAAAACAGAGCAATATCAAGCTGCCCATAGGAAATAATCAATGCTCTCATATAAAACTTTAGGATCTTATAAAGTTGAACTTAGTAACCCACACTCATATTGCAGGACCCTGTAAATTACTAGAAATTTATTTAAATGAAAGCATTCTCTTGAGACAATGGTGTTTGCCAAACTTAACACTTCAAAACTCAAAACTGAAACTCATTCCAAAACTAAATTTTACAATATGCATTCAACACAAGGTTCGACAGCAGGATATATAGATTTTTCAAAACTGATGATCAAATACCAGTACATTACATCATGATTTTATGAATTTTTTATAAGTCAGGAACTCAATTAATGCATCAAGCATATTATTGTTTTCAGATTATAAATACACTTGATAAATATTATTAAAATTGTGAGTTGAGAAAAATTTAAATTGACTAACACTACCATACAAGTGGGTGGCTGAGCGGTAGGGGCTTATATACTTGCATCGTTTTGAGTTGCTGTAGCACGCCAGTAAGTACAGCCTAACAAACATTATGGTGACAGGTATAGACACTGAGGTAGAACCATGAATATTCTAGCTTTTCTCCTTGTATTCTAGGTAGAGGATGCATAACATACATAATCTTGTTAGTACAAACAAAGCTAATTAATCCACAGCCAATCACTACATTTAATTTGATCATAATCCATCAATTGAAATGATTACAAATTAAGTTCTGACCTTTCAACCCTGAAATTCCTTAATGATATGTTCCAGTTTTAAAACTAGAAGTATTCATATGCATCCTGAAGGGTGAATGAGCAAAAAGGCATCTGGTAAAACAACCTTCCCATAACACAGCATTATTAGTACAATTAATAGACTGAAGCACTTTGAAATCTACCGATACGTTTTGGGCACTTTATAGTAGGGCAGTGTAAGTGGAGCCGCGATTGATGCTCACGTCCATGTTTTTACAGAAGTCTTTCGTGATCGGGATACAGTTAAAGTAGGAGATGACGTCGCCCTCGGTAATAGGCACAACGTAGAATATGACAATCAGCATCACTATCATCAGTAAGGCAAGGATGCTGGAGACCAAAACTACAACCCAACGCTTCAAAAAATCAACCTGAACACCAAAGTCCTCGACCAGAATCGTGGACATCAGAAGACCAAAGAAAAATCCAAACATATGTGCCCAGTTATCTAGCCAAGGGAACAGTCCTAAGAAAAAGAGGATCAACATGATAACAAAGAAAATGGCCAGCCAGGTACAGAGACGTCTTTTCTGGTCCCGACTGCCTTTCTCCTGTCGATGCTGTAAGTAATGGCTGAGCAGGTCCACAAAGAACACGGAGAGAACTCCAAACTGGGCACCCGCCGGTCCAACCTTAAATAGATATAAGGAAAGAAATAATTGATAGGTTTCTCAAACACTAGAAAAATTAAATTCTTGTAATCATTTACAATTTTGATAGAAAAAACAAATATATCATATAAGCTAATAGTGTTGATATCATAAACAGTGCAACCAGACATGTTCTATTGACAAAATTTGCCAGAAATGACTCAAGAATTCTTGTCAATTGAATTGGACCAATTAACATAGATCAACTCAATAGGGTATTGAAGTTAAAAGAGTTTAAGTTAGCAAGGCTTGCTGGAACACGAATGCATACACGTTATCGTTTTTGGCTGTTAGATTTTGGAAGACAATTTCATAATGCAACATTCATAGAGTATATATCAATAACAGCACTAGTCAGACTACCCACAGAACCACTACCACAGTATCATAGTGCTGTGTTTGGTAACTCACCTCCACCTGGTAGGGAAATAGAATGGCACTAGTCAGACTACCCACAGTACCACTAACACAGTATCATAGTGCTGTGTTTGGTTACTCACCTCCACCTGGTAGGGAAGTAGAATGGCACTAGTCAAACTACCCACAGCACCACTACCACAGTTACATAGTGCTGTGTTTGGTAACTCACCTCCACCTGGTCGGGAAGTAGAATGGCACTAGTCAGACTACCCACAGTACCCCTAACACAGTATCATAGTGCTGTGTTTGGTAACTCACCTCCACCTGGTAGGGAAGAAGAACAGCACTAGCCAAACTACCCACAGTACCCCTAACACAGTATCATAGTGCTGTGTTTGGTAACTCACCTCCACCTGGTAGGGAAGAAGAACAGCACTAGTCAGACTACCCACAGTACCCCTAACACAGTATCATAGTGCTGTGTTTGGTAACTCACCTCCACCTGGTAGGGAAGTAGAACAGCACTAGTCAGACTACCCACAGTACCCCTAACACAGTATCATAGTGCTGTGTTTGGTAACTCACCTCCACCTGGTAGGGAAGTAGAACAGCACTAGCCAAACTACCCACAGCACCACTACCGCAGTATCATAGTGCTGTGTTTGGTAACTCACCTCCACCTGGTAGGGAAGTAGAACAGCACTAGTCAGACTACCCACAGTACCCCTAACACAGTATCATAGTGCTGTGTTTGGTAACTCACCTCCACCTGGTAGGGAAGTAGAACAGCACTAGTCAGACTACCCACAGTACCCCTAACACAGTATCATAGTGCTGTGTTTGGTAACTCACCTCCACCTGGTAGGGAAGTAGAACAGCACTAGCCAAACTACCCACAGTACCCCTAACACAGTATCATAGTGCTGTGTTTGGTAACTCACCTCCACCTGGTAGGGAAGTAGAACAGCACTAGCCAAACTACCCACAGTACCCCTAACACAGTATCATAGTGCTGTGTTTGGTAACTCACCTCCACCTGGTAGGGAAGTAGAACAGCACTAGCCAAACTACCCACAGTACCCCTAACACAGTATCATAGTGCTGTGTTTGGTAACTCACCTCCACCTGGTAGGGAAGTAGAACAGCACTAGCCAAACTACCCACAGTACCCCTAACACAGTATCATAGTGCTGTGTTTGGTAACTCACCTCCACCTGGTAGGGAAGTAGAACAGCACTAGCCAAACTACCCACAGTACCACTACCGCAGTATCATAGTGCTGTGTTTGGTAACTCACCTCCACCTGGTAGGGAAGTAGAACAGCACTAGCCAAACTACCCACAGTACCACTACCGCAGTATCATAGTGCTGTGTTTGGTAACTCACCTCCACCTGGTAGGGAAGTAGAACAGCACTAGCCAAACTACCCACAGTACCACTACCGCAGTATCATAGTGCTGTGTTTGGTAACTCACCTCCACCTGGTAGGGAAGTAGAACAGCACTAGCCAAACTACCCACAGTACCACTACCGCAGTATCATAGTGCTGTGTTTGGTAACTCACCTCCACCTGGTAGGGAAGTAGAACAGCACTAGCCAAACTACCCACAGCACCACTACCGCAGTAAATAATTGCCATAAACTTCCAGCCAATCAGGTTCTCAGCATATCGCATCACAATCATTTGGAATAAAATTGTGATCAGTAGATGGAATAAACTGAAAAGAAAGAAACCAAATTAAACAATTATTCTTTGTTGGAGTTTGGGATTAATGGGGTCTTTTCAATTTCCTGATATTTTCGGAATATTTGGAGGACAATTTGAAAGGTTGTAAGAGATATGCCTTGAAGGTATTCTAATCAATGATATTTTACAAACCCGAAAAAGTTTAATACATTGTAAATGAGGCTTTTCAAGCAAAACAATAGTTGCTGTGTCAAAACAATGAATGAAAGTGACAACCGATACGGTGGAGATATGAACAGATCAAATCTCACCCTGCATGTAGAAGAAAAGCTGAGAAAACACGGCCAAACTGGTCTGGTCTGTCTTCGTACACGAATGGGATCATACCACACACATCAGCCATACAATTTACCTGTTACAAAGGTAAGGAAACTTCAATGTTATATCCAAAATTCTATTTAACTTCTCTTGTTAATAAACAACTTTTATTTAAATTTACTAATAAATTTACCAAAGAACAATTAATTAAAATATTATTAAAACTATTACTATTGGGGGAAAACTATATTTTGATAAAAATTATTGCAATGACTTGTGAAAAAAATATGTTCAGTCCCAAATTGACGTGTGATGACTTGCCTAGTTGATAACCGTTTTTTAAAAAAATAAGCAGAAAAATATAACAATTTAATCTTGGTGCAGAAACAATCTTCATACATAGACTTATATGAGAACACTCAGGAACATAGACTTACATGAGGATACACTCAGAAATATAGATTTACATGAGGACACACTGCGGGACATAGACTTACACGAGAACACACTCAAGAACACAGAATTACATGAGGACACACTCCGGAATATAAACTTACATGATAACACACTCAGAAGCATAGACTTACATGAGTACACACCCAGAAACATAGACTTACATGAGGACATACCCAGGAACATAGACTTACATGAGGACATACCCAGGAACATAGACTTACATGAGGACACACTCAGGAACATAGACTTACATGAGGAGACACTCAGGAACATAGACTTGCATGAGGACACACTCAGGAACATAGACTTACATGAGGACACACTCAGGAACATAGACTTGCATGAGGACACACCCAGGAACATAGACTTACATGAGGACACACTCAGGAACATAGACTTACATGAGGAGACACTCAGGAACATAGACTTGCATGAGGACACACCCAGGAACATAGACTTACATGAGGACATACCCAGGAACATAGACTTACATGAGGACACACCCAGGAACATAAACTTACATGAGGACACACCCAGGAACATAGACTTACATGAGGACACACCCAGGAACATAGACTTACATGAGGACACACTCAGGAACATAGACTTACATGAGGAGACACTCAGGAACATAGACTTGCATGAGGACACACCCAGGAACATAGACTTACATGAGGACACACTCAGGAACATAGACTTACATGAGGACACACCCAGGAACATAGACTTACATGAGGACACACCCAGGAACATAGACTTACATGAGGACACACCCAGGAACATAGACTTACATGAGGACACACTCAGGAACATAGACTTACATGAGGAGACACTCAGGAACATAGACTTGCATGAGAAGACACTCAGGAATATAGACTTACATGATAATTCACTCAGGAATATAGACTTACATAATACACTCAGGAACACAGATTTACATGACACTCAGGAACATAGGCTTACACAAGAACACACTCAGGAACATACACTTACCTGAGAACAGAGGAAAGCCTCTTCATGATAAAAACCTTTCAGAAATGTGCAGTGTTCTCTGGATGTGATCATACATTCACCCTGGATACCATGGCAACAAGGACGACCCAGCAAGTCACATGACATGTGTCTGTCTTCCTGAGAGACTGAGATTGCTCCTAGATGGCCTGGTTTGTTGGTGTCTGTACAAACCTAGAAATAAAATGAATTTCAACAATGATACAAAACATTTAACAACAGGCATCCTCTATTTTAACTGTTCAATTCTGTGTGATGCAGCTTCCAATGCAAAGTTTGACACCTTACACCGTTACTTCTGAAACCTTCCTATTCACAATCAGTAACCATAATAGTTATGTAATTGTACACCATTAAGATATTTTTTCAAACTTATATGGAGAGACTAAAAAAATAGTGTGTGTAAATAAAATTATTTGGCAGATACAAAGAGTTGCTGCCGATAACCAGCCGATAACCACTCATAAAAAAAGTGTATTTCAACCCTGACATTGACTAGTATATATATTGCATATTCTTACAGTGAAATTGAAATGATTTCACAGTACATAATACCATTTAACAAAAGAAATAATCTTTCATACATTGTCTTGAGTTCTATCAAAAGTATAAACACTGTTCACTTTACGCTACTGAGACCATTAACCTTTATATTTTTAATTAAATCATTTAGTAAATCTGAGAGAAGATAATAGATCTGGGAACAGAAACTCACAGGCCATTTTGTCATGTCATTTTTATTCCACTCAAATGGAGGTTTGGACACTGGATTTTTGCAGTAGCTGAAAATAAAATACTTGTACATATTATGGAAAGCAGTAGGCAGAGAAGCCAGACATTTGAAGCTGTACGTTGTGGCCATTAATCATTTGACTTGCCTTAAGACGACTTGTTGTTCTAGTAATATGGTCTCAATCTTAATACAGAAAATAAGCAAGCTTAGTACCAGTGTCTGACCAGCAGTGTTGTGATGCTTACTGAAAATGTCCTTTTTATCTAATCGTTAGGGAAATGTTTGAGTCAATGATGATATTGAAATAATTATCTACATCTGTAGATGTGAATTACATCAGTGTTGAATATCCTTGCTGATTCATGCAGAAATAACATGCCAAAAGACCACATCATAATGTGTTGATCATGCCGATTTCTAGCAAAAGAATAGTACATTGAAATATACAAATCAAAAATACCTTACAAAACTGCAAAATAGCAAATTTTATTTTCAGAAATTTCCAGATTTTAGTATTTAAATAAGCGTAAAAAATCTGATGCAAATACACAGAGTTGAAATGCAAACATAAAGAAAGAAAAAATCTGGACAAGACAATTATGCAAATAAGTGAATTAACGTATTTTCCGGAGTATAAGCCGAGACTTTTTTCCCTGAAAATCGGTAGTGCGGCATATACACCAGTGCGGCTTATCCGTGGACGAAAACCAAAATCTGACGATGTTTTTGTATTATTACGTCGTGATTCACATGTGAAAATCGTTAGTTTTACTCGCAAGTTTTGTTAAGTTATACATCGACAAAATCACTGTAAAAGTGTTTAAAAGATAAAATATGCAATGAAAATATATTACAGATGAAATTATTACGTATTCGATGCATGTTCATTCGTAAAATTGTCGAATTCACGGAAAATCGGCCGACTGAAGCGTGGTTGTTTCCAGTCACAACACAATGGCGGTTTAGTAAAGTTATAAATAAAAAAAAAAACACTGTTAAAGTGTTTAAACTATATAATATGTGATGAATATATAATAAAGATAAAAATAATAACGTACCAGATACATGTTCAATCGTAAAATTGTTTAATTCACGGAAAATCGGCCGACTGAAGCGTGGTTGTTTACAGCCACAACAAAATGCGGCTTATACACAGGTGCAGTTTATTGTTCTGAAAATACGGTATTCAAATAACCGCTATGCAAATAGCTGAAGTCCTGACCTGTACAAGCATGATCTGTGTGCCTAAGCATACAGTGATATTTCAAGCATTGACTACATTACCTTGGCTAGGTAAAATCTGACTCTCAATGCCTACAGAATTAGTGTATAGAGTATCAGTGACGTTATGGTCTAATCTAACTTACCCAGGATCTTGGCCACACACTGGTCCAGATGTAAAGCCATCTTTACTGGGATGGGTTTTATTCCACTTCACAAAGGTAGACAAGACACCCTATAACAAACAGGAAAATCTAGGGTTAAGACAATCTGTACTCCAATGAAAAAACTATGCAATAAAACACATTGATAACCATTTAGTGAACCATTTCTCAACATTTCGCCGATCAAATTTATGCGATCATGCCAATGTGCTGTAAAACCACATCATCCCCATGATTACAACTGGTTATGTAGTGTGTTAGCTCTTCAATCTAACATAATACTGGTGAAACGTCATGAATTATGACCCTTGAATTCCTGCTTAAATGGAAAATTTAATGGAGTACACCAACGGTAGTCTTTGGGAGTGGATCTAGCTATATATATAGAAACACACATGAATCTACTGTCATTGGAATGAAGATGTTAAAAAAACTTGATATCAACACTGATCCTTACACTACAGCGGGACTTGACTGTCTGAACACAGCCAGTATTGTCGTCACGAATGCAGCAACCTGATGTTCTCTCTTCATCACGATCTAGTTCCATAACATAAGCAAGGTTGGGGTCTTTCCTCATACAGGGTGAATATTTGGCCCCCAAATGTATCAGGTCAGCCTGCGATGGACCTAGCCATATGTTCCCAAACTCGGAACGCCGAACTGACTCGATGGCCATGTTTGGTTTTCTCACCTATAGCAGGAAGACAACAGAAATATATTACATGATGATTCCATGAAGTGTAAACCAACTTTCTTTAACGATGTTTTGCAGTAAATCAAATTCGCAATATGTTATCTTTATAGCATTTTCTTATCAATTTTAATTAAATGGCTCATCGGCAGCTAGGGTCATTTAGGGCCAAACGAAAATCTAACTCATTTATATAAAGAAAAGTACATAGATTCATTTCAGAGTTACAGTAGTGTATGTGAAATTTAAACTCCATAACATTGTTTTAAAATTGTAATCGTGAAATTTATAAGCTGTGAAAGAAAATTGATTTACAGCATTGAACAGTTATGACACATGCCTTTTACCGTATTTCACCGCAAATAAGACCCCCCACCCAGAGAAGAAATAAAGGTCAAAAGTGGTGAGGGGTCTTATTTGCGGACAACACGCCTGATAACATCGATATATGAGGTCGCCATCTTGGATTTTTCAATGTCTTGTCATTGTTGTAACAGTCATATGACAGATGGGTAATAACGAGATGTTCAAGTATTGATAATAATGAGTAAAATTAAATCATATTGAAATATAAACAATACCAAGGCAGTTAATTAAGTTGTAAGTCTGAAAGGGAAACGGACTATGTTTTTACAACACACTTTTGCAAGTGTCTCGATATTCACCACTGAATCAAAATGAAGAAACACTAAACGCATCATAAGCAATATTATTTTAATCCAGAAGTTTTATTAATCGTGTAGTTATTTTGAAATATTCAAATTCGGTTATTGTTTACGATCACAAAACTAACCCATCTTTCCGTCTTAGTAAACACGTGAATCGATCGCCGTGAATATTTTCATTGCATATTTTATCTTTTAACTGCACTAAAACATCGTAGCAAGTATTTTTGTATCCAGAGTAAAATACCAAACTTTGCGGCTAATCATATTATACTGACTGCCTAAACAAAACATGGCGGCCGAAACGTAAAGCATGGTTTCTCCAACTGATCGTGAACTACAGGTACGTTACGTTCACAAATAAACATATTTGAAACTGTAAATGCGTTAAGTAGATGTTTTAGGTAATGATTGTATTGAACTAGAATCCACGACTGCAGAAACGATCTGCATCAATGACGAATATCTTTGCCGATTCATGTAAAAAATGACAAGCCGTTACGAACACTAAAACGTGTTAACCATGCCGATAAGAAGTGCTCATGGAAACATATATCGGCGTATTTTGTTGAAAATAAACAATTCGCAGTTATTGATAATTAAATTAAATCACCCGTGAATTAACTTGAATTAAATGACAAAAATAACAAGCACAAACAGTTATTTTTAATTACCCTATTGCTCAAATCCATCATCCAGTAAACTGAAAAATAGGTGGGGGTCTTATTTGCAGACACCCCCCCTAAGTCTGAAAATGTGTCAAAATAGGTGGGAGGTCTTATTTGCGGGAGGGGTCTTATTTGCGGTCAAATACGGCTGATTAGGCCGACAGGAAATCTACTCTATCTAACGAAGTGAAATAATTTACTACAAAGAACCAGCGAGGAGAGTTCAGTAATTTTAAATTCATATGCTTTGTACTTATGTCATATAAGATTTTTAGAAGATCTGTGACCTTACAACAGTTAATCTCATATCAAGCGAATATTACTTTACTATGCTCACCCAATCATCCATGGTAACCTCGCCCGCTCCAAAGTTAGACACGCCATACAGAGCTAGTGCAGTGATCATTATAACGGTCTGTGTAAATGTGATGAACCAGGTAAAGTAGGGTCTGAAATATAGTAGCTACAGTCAAACCTGTCCTTTAAGACCATCCAAGGGACCATACAAATATGGTCTTTATACCCAGGTGGTCTTTATACATGGGTCAAGTTGTGTTAAAATTGGCCATATAGGGCCCTGATACTGTTGATAAAGAGGTTTTATTAAGCATGATATTTTTTTTTGTTTTCAAGTCTCCAATGCAATCCTCCCCTTTAACAAAGCAAGACCCATTTGATGGATTCCCATCTGAATCCATAAATGATTGTACGATACATCTTGACTTTACATATATATATATCTTAGCTTTCTGAACGAAAGCTGTACTCTGCATATGACCTACCTTTTGGTTTCATCATTTTTGTCCTCCCCACCACAGCAGTTTCCACTTAGAGCTTCACATGTGTTTTCCTCCATACTAAGGACCAGAGCTTGTCGTCTTTCCTTCTCCGTCTCCACCACCCCTCTGAACAGTCGACTCATCCCTGGTTCCGGTGGGACAGGCTTCTCTCTCTTACTAGGTGATAGGTCTCGCATCGGCATATCATCAAACCTCTCAGTGCTGATGGAATATTTCAAAACATTTTTAATCATGTGATTACCTGAAGACTTGTTGGATTATTACAATCATGTTTCTTTTTGCATATTTCAAGAATTATCAAAGCTTCTTGTAGAGGTTCTATTTAAGGATTAAAGTCTCTTTCTGGTGGTTCTATTGAAGGATAAAGTTGAGTAGGGTATCGATATTTGTTTCATGGACTGCTTCGCAGTCCATGAAACAAATATCGATACCCTACTCAACTTTATCCTTCTATAGAACCACCAGAAAGAGACTTTAATCCTTATATTTACAGTCTTAACTATTATTTTCATATCTTAAAATTTACATTTAATAGTGTTTATGGCATTTATAAGGCTAAAATTGAATTATATCGTTTGGGTTCGACAGGCATTTGGAACAGCCACTTGAAGTGGCAGAAATTCCCGCCAATTTATCAATGAACATACAAATAAAATGAGTTAAGTCTGATGAAGCATATATCTGGGGTTTTCCGGTATGAAACTATAAATTGTTTTATTTATCTGTTCTTAAAAACACTATGGTGCAAAGCAGTTTGGTTTTAATCTTTTGCTTCGTATGATTAAACACGCTTACACAATTCATAACGTGGCAGGATATTTAACATACATTGTAGTTGTGACGCGGCGTCCGATTCAAACCGCCTGTGTCAAGGAGGTGTGACAAACAGAGATATTCTTCAATTTTGTGATCACTTGAGTTCTACTTAATCAGTTCACGTTTGAAATTACTTGAATACACAGATGTTTAAAAGGTTGCATGTCATTATTTCCGGATTTCGGAGATTTTCAAATGTATCGGACATCGTTTGGAGGAACATGTACAAACACAGGTAGGCCCACTACTGTAAACGTTTACCGCTCTCAAAATGTTTGCTTATATTTATATTGTTGTTTTAAACACTTCAATAAATATTAGAGATACCTGTTACAAGTATTGTAAAGCTACAATTGTAGGATTCCGTTTCATTGATATTTCGAAACACCCAAACGTACATTGTGTATGTAAGGCCTACTCTCGCCGATTCACAGTAGATAGACTTGTCTGTCCTCCGAGGTGAACAAAAATGAATTGTCATGCTAGGTCATTTTGGTTAAACTAATTATCCAACTCAAAGACTGATGTTGTCCAGACATATCTTATCCATTTGCGTACAACCATAGATGTAAAAAATACAGATAGGATGTAGATCTACATGTTGTAGCGAACAACACAGACTCACCGACATACAACATGTAAACATTGTGACGTCATCGGAATGTGCAAAACTGTTACATTGTACAACATTGTTTATTTATCATACGCATGGAAGCATTGCTCAAAGAGGTACGGTAGTAACATAAACAATGTAACTTTTCTACATTTGTATTTACACACGTACATGTATATATGTGTTCAAACCTATTTTGATACATGATAATCAAACGTACATTTGGTACTGAAAATCGAGAAATAAAGTTCAGTAGCCTTTGGTTGACGGGGTTTATACTATTAATTCACCACCGACTATAATATATATATATATATATATATGGATTCTGAAATCTTAGCATGGATACATCCAGGTATGCCTGGCAGTTGAGAGGGTGACCAGAATAAAGACGAAAATTTAATAGTTGAATTCTCAATAATTGTTATCCAACTATCCCTACCTTGACATAGCACACTTGAGCCTTACTTCATGTAAAATCATGTTCACACTAGGCTATGTCTTGAGCCTTACTTCATGTAAAATCATGTTCACACTAGGCTATGTATTTATTCCCGTTTAAAATTATAAAATCATTTACAGCAATCAGCAACTGAAGTAGCATTTAATGGGCAAAATTTGATATTTATTTTCCTATTCACAGGTTAATACCGAAACACTTTTAAAGTCTATTTTAAGATATTGGGTCAGATTTATGTATAAATATGTTATTTCCCTATAATTAACGTAAAAGAACTTAAGAAGTTCACTTTTGTTGTTTATTATCATTCTATCATTTCCTACATCTGTGATCTAAAAGAAGAAAATAATTGAAAGAAAAATGTTTTGATACACACGTTGAGAGGTATGGGCGGTCGGCATGACTTCTATCATCAGTAGTGCTGACTGGTAACTCATCATAAAATCTCTCGTTGATGAACTGAAATTAATCATAAATAAAGTATATGTCACCTTACAAAATGTAAAATGAGCTGTGAATTAATTTGTAGTCCATGATATAATAACTATTAATGACAAAATTTGGATTTAGAATTGAAATCATAATCAATAAAATAATTATGTTCAAGTGTCTCGTAAATTATTTATTATAAAATAAATACCGTATTCCACATAATTAGTGCCCAGGGCGCTTAAATAATTGTAACAAAGAGGAGTGCTTGTCAATGAACCTAAATGTAAGTTGTGGAGGAAAAAGGTCAGCCATATTTGAAATCTTTCGATACACATGGCACGTTTATCTGTTATAGTAAACATGCATATGACTTTTCTCCTTTGAAGTATGATACACTTTATCATGTCGTGATTCACATGTAAAAGACCCGCAAGTTAATGTAATATGGGATACAATGCTGATGTTAAAAGACATTACATGTTGTAAAACATTGTTAAATCCATGGAAAAGGGGTCTTTATACAACTTCAACTCTTCTCCGAAGAGGTGAGTATGGGGATGGGGGCTAATTACGGTAACATGATTTGAAATTAAGTTCAACCACATAAATTGAAGATCAAAATAATGAAATACTCTAATTTGATTTGAAATTACATGTAATTAGTACTAACATTTCTTGCCTGCATATCTTGTCTTCTATCCTTCATTCATAAAATCTTCATACGGTAATATTTTAACATCATGTAGAAATATATACTCGATAAAGGGCACATTAGCAAGCTGCCCGATTTTTTTGTATTAATGACTGAAGTACATTCAGTCTAAATCTGACAAGGGATTACATCAAGCTAACCTAAGTAACTTGTTAAGACAAATGTATCAGACTTACCTTAGAAAACTCTGGTTTAGATTCGACATATCTGTCCAAACACACAGGAGCAAAACTTCTCCCATACACTCCGAGTTTCTTCTCCTTCCTGGCTCGGCTTACCCCCTGGAATCAGAGCAATTCAAATTAACCCTACATAGATTATTATGTAGAGTAATGCAAAGGATGTCTTAAATATTAGCAAATGAACCAACCTGCAAGATACATTCAAGATATATCCAAACAATGCCTGATGGTTGAATCTTCAAGGAAGTCTGCCACTCAACTAGTTCATAAATGAAGCATAATTATAATATACTATTTTTGGTAGTATAAGCCGCTACTTTTTCCCCTGGAAATCTGTTTACCTCATTTATAATTATTAGCCTACAGTATCAGGAAGCCTACCACAAGGGTCTTAGCTTTATTCCATGTGATTGTTGTCACTGCCTCTTTCTTCTTTAGGGGTTGTGGTCGACATCGGCGAGCCCCACGGCCATCTGCTTCTGTGGTAGGCTTTTCTGGTGCAATGCCACCTCGGTAGATGTGTTCACGTCGGTTCTTCCATCTGTTGCACCGCTCATCCAGTGCATCTTTATCTTCCAGTCCCAGAAATTTTTTGGCTCGGTTTCTTACTACCCTATAAAGGGAAATCATTTCTTGTTAAAAGAGTTAGGTCCATCTGACACAAAATTACAAAAAGACAACCAGATCTTACATGAGAAATGTAATAACATTTAATAATTAATATCACATAGCTATAAACACAAGATTATATTTATCACAAAAAAAGCCCAGAGGGCCTGAATCACTCTAATGGCTTCTGGACAGATTTGGTTACAATCCATGGAGAACTCTATGACTGGTAGTGATTTAAGTAAATTTTAATGTTGACAGGTGGACAATGGACTCTGCCCCATATAGCATACCCTATTAGAACCCCTTCCCATATAAGTGCCCCTCCCCTTTTCTGGAGAAGAGATGAAGTTGTATAAGAACCCCCATCCCATCGATTTAACAATGTTTTACAACATGTGATGCTGCTAATATCAGCATTGTATCTTATATTACATGAACTTTTTTAAGAGTCTTTTACATGCATATCAAAGGATAAAAGCTTAAAGCCTACACAAGTTCATGAGTACAGAAACATTTGAAATATGGCTGACTTTCTTTGTCCGCAACTTGCATTTTGTTTATTAATAAGCAACCTTGTTCAAATTGCTAATTACGGCAAATGCGGTAAGCTCATTAGCCTCTCAGGCCAAGTGAGCTAATGACTACCTGCTTGAAAACTGGGTCAATCATGATCAGGCACCATATATCTTTAACTACAGAATCATGATCTACATACACATTCAAAGATATACGGAGAATGGTTAATGATGGAATCATAGCAATACAATGTAATTGATCAGGCATCATCCATATTGTGTAATAATGCTATAAAATATTTAGACAGGAAAGAACAGCATCTTATATTTTAGATTAGAATATAATGTATGAAGGAATTAGGCATCAAGTCTTGATCATGTATATATGATGTATTTAATTGGAGCAACAAATGGAGCAGTGTACATGTATTAAAGAGATGTGTGCTAGTTTATAATGTAAACATATACACTTAATGCAGAGCACACCCATCCCAATTGATAAGCTTGCCTGCTTGACATTTTTCAGGAAATAAACAATCAATCCAATATGTAAACATTTTATCATAATTATAAGCCTTGATGCACATAAGTACAATCTTGAGATAATGACTAAATTTATGGTATAAAATACTACATGACAATTTGCACGCTTCATTATTTATAAGAAAACAAATTGAGCTTAATTTTTTTTTATTATTCCATGTACACTGTAATCATACCTAGTTTCAGTCAAAAAATGATGAAACTTAACTCGAAAGAAAAAAACCACTAAGGTCTTTTTTTAATCAAATTCTCAAACCATCACAGAATTTGAATTTAAAACAAAAGGTATGATACAGAGCTGAAACTGATAGTGTTCCATAAATCAAACTGCATGCATGCAGGTGTAGGTCTTTTAATTTTGCTATGTAAGTTTCTATGGAATTGATAAATAAGCATTAGAACTATCATGAAACCATCCAAATAAAATATTCAGAGACATGGTAAGAAAAAAAAACCTTTTTAAAAAGAGTAAAAATCTGAACATATCAATCAACATTATAAAGCAAAAAAACGCTTAGAATATATCAAAGCATATTGTGAATTTGATCTGATCAGCCCTTCAATGATAACAATAACACAATGATAATATATATCACAGCCGAACTCATATATTCATTATCTTCAGATACGCAGGTGAAGATGAAATGCAAAAGACCCATGCATTGCTCAAAGGGATGCCATTGCAAATTTAATAGATAATTTGACTACTAGTAACATCCTTGTATATTTACAATACATATTTTAACCGTGTTTCTATTATTATAATGCAATACATATCTGAACTCTTCATTTGTTTAATTGTAAATTAATTTACAAAACTCTGAAGTACCGGGTAATTCATGATCAGCTACAGTTCATACAGTGAGCCAAGCCCATACAGATAATAGGCATTATATAAACCTAAAATTGATTAAGGTCAAGATCTGATTCAAAAAGCTCTATATTGAAATTGCTCCATAAACCTGAATGAATATATTTAATATCAGAATAATATAATATGTGTATGCAAGGTTAATGAAGGAATAGAAGCCAACATGATATAAAACATGATACATTAGTAATTTATAAACAAACATGTTTTTAGATGCAAATACTTACACCTTACGAACAACAGCACTGGAAATTTTATGTTCACAGATTATGATGCCATTTATCTATCAGAGTTATTTCCCTTTTTTCACATGGTTCAAGATCGAATGAAAAGAATAATCGAAGCTTAAATAATTATGATAAATCACTAAGAATGTGAATTATATAATTAGAATTACATATAATTATGTTTTAACAAATAAACCTATGTCTGTTCTAGATCTACCAGAGACAAAAAATAATTAACGTTTACCTTGGATTGTTTAAAATACTGTATAGATCTAGACCTGATCATGATCATGTATTTACAATGTCTAGATCTCTACCCTTTGACACTGTATTCGTTGTTATTATAAATAAAGCCTCTAAATCCCAAATAAGCATCTCAATCTCCTTCGTTTTGATGATATATACAAATATATTGACAGGGCTCGCGCTGTCAGTCGCCATAGGCGCCAATGGCGAAATTGAAATGCATTTGTCGATTTGAAAACAGCATTGGCAAAAGAAGAATTTTTCATGAACCCAAAATTTTTCTCTGGCTTGATAATTAGGTAAACAAAAGAGGTGTGAACACTCCCTGACCACCACCCAGATCCCAGATCCTAATTAGCTGCCTGGGGCTGTTTCCAGCTGGGCTTGGTCACAGGGACTTGTAACGTAGGTTTTGAGAAAGTCTGCTGTGTATACATGTGTACTATATACTATATAAAAGGACAAGGGAACCAACGGCTCGCTTGGAAGAGGTACAGCTGCCTCTACAAAAGTGGCCCGTATTCCGTCAAACATTGATAAATATGTACATATATAATACCAATATATTCTTAAATAAATTTTCGACATGGAAAACACAACTTCAAACATGAAATAATATATTAACATACCTTTATTTCTCTATGAACGTGGCAAATGCAGTCAGATATCACCGATGTCGTTTTGCATGTCCACTGAAATCTAGGTTAAACACGTTTGTGTGGATATTGTGTACCCCATACCCGGACATGGACTGGAAACACCATATACCCGGTGTCTGTACACTAAAAGCTACAATATCAATGTGGTAACGGTCAAGTACAACATTAGCGTCTCCATTTAAGTTAAGATTCTTCAATTAATGATATATACATCTCAAATAAAGGTTCTTCTAAGAACCTAAACCGTGAAACTTAATTTATACAGAGTCTTAGTACAGAATTTCAGTGTAGTATCGGGTAAGGGTGAGTACACCAAAAAGGTACCCATCATCAATTATAATATGGCGGATTATACGAACAAGAGTCGAGTGCTGGGTAAAAAAAGTGTGATTCCTCGCTTAGCTGTTGGATTGGATTAATGAAAGAGTTATCAGAGATAGCCTATTTGTATTTGCAATGGGAAAATATCACCAGAAAGTGAAATGAATGCATACAAAATTTGTTACAAGGGAATATGAGTGCTTTTGACCTAGATTTTACTGGACAGGCAAAACGACATCGGTGATATCTGACTGCATTTTCCACGTTCATAGTGAAATAAAGGTATGTTAATATATTATTTCGTGTTTGAAGTTGTGTTTGTCATGTCAAATTTATTTAAGAATATATTGGTATTAAATATGTACATATTTATCCATGTTTGACAGAATACGGGCGACTTTTGTAGAGGCAGGTGTACCTCTTCCAAGCGAGCCGTTGGTTCCCTTGTCCTTTTATATAGTATATAGTACACATGTATACACAGCAGACTTTCTCACAACCTACGTTACATGTATGCATTCATTTCACTTTCTGGTGATATTTTCCCATTGCAAATACAAATAGGCTATCTCTGATAACTCTTTCATTAATCCAATCCAACAGCTAAGCGAGGAATCACACTTTTTTTACCCAGCACTCGACTCTTGTTCGTATAATCCGCCATATTGTAATTGATGATGGATACCTTTTTGGTGTACTCACCCTTACCCGATACCACACTGAAATTCTGTACTAAGACTCTGTATAAATTAAGTTTCACGGTTTAGGTTCTTAGAAGAACCTTTATTTGAGATGTATATATCATTAATTGAAAAATCTTAACTTAAATGGAGACGCTAATGTTGTACTTGACCGTTACCACATTGATATTGTAGCTTTTAGTGTACAGACACCGGGTATATGGTATTTCCAGTCCATGTCCGGGTATGGGGTACACAATATCCACACAAACGTGTTTAACCTAGATTTCAGTTGACATGCAAAACGACATCGGCGATATCTGACTGCATTTTCCACGTTCATAGAGAAATATTATTTCGTGTTTGAAGTTGTGTTTGTCATGTCCCAAATTTATTTAAGAATATATTGGTATTAAATATGTACATATTTATCCATGTTTGACGGAATACGGGCGACTTTTGTAGAGGCAGCTGTACCTCTTCCAAGCGAGCCGTTGGTTCCCTTGTCCTTTTATATAGTATATAGTACACATGTATACACAGCAGACTTTCTCACAACCTACGTTACAAGTCCCTGTGGGCTTGGTAGTGTCACACGTGTGTATTACAGCTGAAGTTGATCGGCCGATTGGCCACCATTACAAAGCAATTACCTGGCCTTTCAATACATTTTGTGATAACAGCTAGTGAGCATTACATCAAAAACAAACACAGCTTAAAACTGTAAATGATTTACTCACATTTTTAATGTTTAATAGGCCTAACTGTCCCCCAAGTCACAAAGTTTGCAATCGTAATGGCCGACATTTTGGATAATTGTAATAGTTGGCCCGGATCGGTATAACTTCAGGATTTCATTAAAAATCATGTTTGAAAAAATAGTAAGGGATTTTTTTTCTTCAGAATTTTTGTGTACATTTAAAAAAAAAAAAAAAAATTATGAAAAAATATTAATAGTAATATAAATACATTTTAATCAATTAAATTTCAAAGATATTTTCACTTTTTTCTCTCTTTCATCTATATTTTATTATTTCAACTGATACTGTAACAGGTTTGACACATTTTTTTTTTAATTCAGTACTTCTGTTGTGATGAAAATTAAGTAAATATTTCCATTCAATTAAGCCCAGTATTTTTTATATATATATTTCAATAAAAGATATATAAATATAAAGGTATTATGATTGAAATACATGTTTAATTGGCATTGTTTCCCCTTCTTCTAATCAATATAAAAGATATAAAAAATTGTCCCCATGAAGAATACCCAGGTAGATCGACACGCAACCCGCAAATTTCAATTGGCGAATCCAATTTTTGACCCAGAGCTAGCCCTGATTGATGTGAAATATGTCCATATAAATATATCTATGATTTTGGTTGGGTATGGAACTTGAGTCAAGATTCCTAATCAATTCCCCTAGAGCAATCATAATTCACTTCAAAACTTTTCTTTTAAATGTCTCTTTAAAAAAATAAAAAATTGAGTTGGCACTTGTTGGAGTTGAAATTTATACATAGAATAAACAGATATTTCAATTTCAATTTGTATTTGAAGAATGAAAATCTTTTCCATGATGGTGCTGAAAATGGAAGGTATTAATGTAAAATATTTTAACTGGTCACAGATCCTAATCATATTACCCCAGTACGCACACATATTATTATATATAAATACTACGTCATTTTCTCTACATATTTCTATTTTTCATTGGGTCCCAACTGTCCAACTATAGTTAGTTTAAAGTCACATTTTCTCATGTCCTTTCTGAGCTATCAGAGTTACTTCCCTTAGTTTCACTCCGTCAGTACCTATCACTGGTAACCCAAAATGTATTAATCTTGCCGAAATACTTAATTTTTAACAAGTTTCGGCAGAATTAACATATGTGCTTTTTTATTCAGTGTTAACCCTTAATATTAGGACTTTTCCTTAAAATTCCAATTCGATCAGAAAAATTAAGTATTCTGCCGTTAAATTAAGTATTTTTCTGTCGGCTGTCGGCGCCGTGACGGCCGACTAACAAACCATCAGAGGCTATCAGTTACAAGTACCCACCTTTGTTTACGTGCACGGCTATCTAATGCTACATAGTCAGGGTCAAACTTTTCCGATGCGACAGTGAAATTAAGGTAGGTCTATACTTTTGAAAATCGCGTCAATTCATATGACGCTATACCGGAAGTTGCGGAGGTTGTTTTGAATTCCAGAATGGTTTCCGATACGCCACGACATCAAACTTGAATATTTTTTCAATAGGTGAAAATTGTCTTCATATAATATTGAATGTTTAAAATCATTTAAAAATAAATCAAATAAAAGCAGTGTAGTGAAAATTATATGCTATCTCTGAGGTTTTTGCGGTCCCTGTCGTAAATGGGAATGGATTTTTAAACACCGGAAGTGCCGTTCGTTGCTTTATATCATAAGAGGGGACCCGGCCGGACCGAAATTCCGGAATTCTAAAAAAATCGCGTAAGGATTTCCTTTAAACACACAATTTGGAGAAAATCATAAAAACAAACAGACATAAACCAGATATAAAATCACAAAAACGTATGAAGTGATGTGGAATGTTTTTTGCGGCATTATTTAAAAAAAATAGTCAAATATAACCCATCTTAGCACTGGATGAAATGGGGGTAGGCTTGCGAGTTACAAACTTCAAGCTTACAAAATTGTGAAATTTTGATCGAGGACCCCGTGTTTTTATATGATATTTGAAAAATATATTATCTGGGGCATATCATATACAAATATTGTGAAATTGACATGGGTTTTCATTTCCTTTTTGGCCTATTCATTGATTTTTTACAGGCGAAAATATGGCAAAACATGATAATTACGAATAGAAACGGTCCTGGGAAATAACAAAAATTAGTTAGCATTTGTAAAAATAAAATAGTTTTGTACATTGTTCTATCGTAAGAAATTTAGAACAAAAAATCAACAGGATCGAGACTACATTCACCCTAATATTACAGAAAACATAATTTTATGAATTTTTCTATTTTTGGTCAGCAAATTTCCATGGATGGTATATTTCAAGCTCAAATATCTCAAAAAGTAGTTCGAGAACACCCATTTATCTTTACAGATTTGAAATCTACATATAAAATGCAAGACCTGTTAGAAAAAAATGACATGGGTTTTCCCAAAAGTATGGAGCTACCTTAACACATTCGGCGATAGAATTAAATATTTCGTCGGTTATATTATTACTTTCTGCGCGAAGATTAACAGATTTTCTGACTGACGTTGGTAATTATCGAGCCGGCGCGCCGAGCCGTGACGGCCGAGTACACACGGCTTGCACAGGTAAACATTAGGTTTGTGGAACGGGCCAAGCTATCCAATTGTAGACGACCCCTGTGATATTTATGTTTACGTCATGCATGCACTAAAACTACTTTATTTTTCTCCAAATATACAGTTACTTGCTTTACTCTCGTCATTCTTGCTACCTGGCGAAACATGCATTTTTCAACTTTTTTTCAGGAGAGTTCCGATACGAGCGGTAAAATATGAATTGCTGTTTGTACTGATGTGAATTGTGTTGATACTAAATGCTGTTTATATGTTTATAGATATGCGATTTAATACGTTTCTGTAGTTCTAGATCATTGATATTCAATTAATATAGTATACCTGAGGTTCTCGTTTCAGATATCATAGTGTAGGACAAGAGAAGATCGAAGGAAATACCAAACTGACGTCATCACTTGTGTTAACTGCTGAAAAGCTGAAGAGGACAATAAAATTGTTCACGTGTTGATTTTTTTTACATCCCTGAAAAACTTTGATATATTTTCCCTATAAATGGCGTTTTGTAACACCAATCACAGAGTTCCTTTGATGTGGTCACAGTTAACCTTCAACCCCTCACCGATCTGTCGACACCCGAATGCCAATCCCGGTGTAGGAGGGGGAAAACCCCTATCTCCACCAAGATCCAGAATACCATCAATGCCTCTCTACAAGTGTTTACACTTTCAACGAGGCCGCCATCAGCGAAGTATCAGCGAAGTAATCCCACTCGAAACTTCCAACGATTAACAATGGATTTCATCAGACCCATATCACGCTTGCGCGTAATTGCGTAAGAAATCAATCTGATCATCAAATCCATTACAACATCTGTCAGTCTGATCTAGACTATGTTCCTAATTTGATCAGTTATTAAAATAGTGATACCTCTGCAAACTTTGCATTTTATTACTGCTTATCCATACAAAAAAAGTCATCAAATTACAGATAACATATATACAAGTATTATTTATAAGTATCATATTTTAATATTAATGAATTAAGTGTATATTTCAGTCAGTGCCGTCTATGAACAATACCTTTTAGAAAACAATTAGGTGCGTAATTAAATGCTCGACATATCATTGAGTAATACAAAGATTTTATACTATACAGTTGAGTTCTGGTGATTTTTATGAACTTATTAATCAGTATCAATTTCTAAAAATATCGAAGAATATCTGCATCCTCGACTCACTCATGTCACACGAACGCCACCGCCCCATGTGTACAGACCGCACACCCCTCCCCGTCATGAAATAACTATCCACCCAGCGTGAGCCATGACGACCTTTCTGTTCCTGTCAAACTTATCAGTACTGGTCATCACGTGTGCAGCCACGTGTAAACTGTAATATGTGTGTGTTTTATTTCAGTGACAACGGACCAGAATTTAACAACTTTTCATTTCAAAATACAAGTCAACGTATTATGAAACATTTTACATAAAGACTAAATGGTAATATTTCAAAATAAAAATAAAAAGTTTCACGTCCTAATATACGACTTTTCAGGACACGCACATCCTGGTTTATCTACTACTTTAAACCCAGACATATAAAAAATTTTAACAGATTAAAAAGAAACTTTAATTACAGTTTTTGAGTTGTACGACGATGTGTTCCGATAAGTATTAGATAAAATAAATAGTATTGCATAATATTAGCACACAGTTGTGTAGTCGAACTTATGGTACATGTGTACTTATGGTACATGTTCTTCGACTACTATCCTCTGAGTTGCAGTGACATGGATTAATTACAAATTAGAGTACCCGTAGACTGGTTAGATAAGTCTGTGAATCAAAAGCACGACAGGTGGACTTTCCCTGTGTTTTCGTGAGGTATGACCCCATTGTCTTGGTCACGCTAGAACCCCGCGGCTATCTACATGCCAAGCCACGCAACCGTATTAGTTCTCAGGTAACTTTCTGAGTACGACTTCGCCAATTTTCGTTATGGCTTCGTTGGAATGGTCACGCGTGTGATTTGCAGAGTTGCCGCTGGCGGTTAATCGCCAACCTTTGTCCATGGCCCGTAAACATGAGGTTAAAAGAGAAATTTTAGAGATAGATTGGATTAAATATCCCTCTTGCTAAATAACATTTTTGTGATATATCGATTTTCATTTTTTTATATTATATATATATATACAAAATTAACCAGGCAATTCACGGTAAAAATATGTATAACCAGAAATATAGTTCCATAAAAGCACACGATACAATATAAGACGTAACGCAATAAGTCGGTGGATTTTATGGAGAGTACAGAAATTTGTAAAGTGAGCTTGACCAAAAGACATAACGGCCGAGTATAAAATAATATGTATCATTACTGGGTTTGCGCTGGTGTTCCATAAATGAGGTCTTAGATTGAATGGGGTCCTTTTTATACATCCTTGATATACAAAGTTCATCTGTTCATTTTTTTATTTCAAGTTTTATACAATCTTTGATCAATCTAAATGATTCAACCTGCGGGCCGATTATAAACAATCAGGTAAAAAGTGGTTGCAAAAGCATTTAGTGTTTCATGTACATCGACAAAACACACCAAATTAATGAGAATAATTAAAACAGATGACATGGATCGTTTAGCTGTACTTTTTTTGTAGATTTACAACTTTATCCTTGCGTGTTCAATCGATACAATCCATAAATATCTTCATGCGTGCTAAAATTCCTTCCACGGTAAAACAAATTGTGAGTCCATATTCGTCATATCTTCTAGGTCCAAAATCTGCTGCATAAAGTCCATGAATACATTATTGTTTTTGTCAAAACTGCATACTACTTTTAAAATAACTGCTCCGTTAAATCAGTATCGTTTAGTACAGTAGTTGAGTGATGACATGCTGTGAGAACACGTGGACGACATTACATCTTTTGTTTATCCGTACAATTAATTGAAAGAAGTCTACAAATAAAATTACAATTCAAGATAACCTGACTGGCTATAATGTTTAAAATTGTCTGAAAAATGAACATTATTCTTTATGAATAATGTCACCGTGCCTCATAAGCTATGTCATGAATACTATTACCCAATCACATAACAAGCGTACCTTGATTGGTATTAAAGTTGTATGGTCTATAACTTTCGCTCTTTTGGTCATAGTGAAAACTGTTTAAGTATTATACATATTTTTTTTCCGTATGCCTGAGGTTTAAACTTTCTAATTTTACCACTTTTTATAAAGTTGCAGCACTGGAAGTATCTTTAATTATTAAAGTAAAAAAACTTTTGAACGTGTACACGTAAAAAATGGGCTCGAAAGATGCCGAATCATTCCGAACTCTTCCGAACATCGTCGCGACAATCTCGAAGTAAAACGAGAGTTGTGAAACCAAGAGAAAATATCAACAATTTTTCATAAACAAAACATGTGGTCAACCTCATCAGACTCTATCTACAAAGAAAATAATGCTCGCACATTACAATATTTGATACACACAACATTTTACGGTAATGTGTAAATTGAATGTTTCAAATACTCAATCTGTGGACATATACCAGCATGATTTGCTCATATAGGCCAGAAGGAAAACGTAAACAAACACATGTGTGCTTACGCTAGTTACCTGGCTCACCACGTGCAGGTCGTGTCGAACGTCAGTCACGTGATACGATTAGGAATCCGACAAAACCCGAAGTCACTGAACATGGCGGTGATTGAAGGCGCTTTATTCAAAACCAGGAATATATGATTCCTAGATTTCGGCTCTCTTATAGGCCGACATATGCTTTTGGGGAGCTAAATCATCAAGTTACATGTCAATGTTTGAATATCAAATGTTTAAGTTACATATCGTTACAGTGAAATTAACAGCAATACAACTTTATAATTAATTGACTCCGCCCCTTGTCATCACTTCTCTCACTGAATCTTGACAGCCACCCGACTTCAGTAACAAGACCTGGGGGCCCAGTTGGGGGTCGTTTTTTTCTGTGGTCATAGTCTTCTATCTTCATAATTTTGAAGGGGGACTTCTAACACGACCATGAAGATTTGTCTCGTACTGTTTTAGAGCTAATATTTCGCGATGACATAGTGACCTTGATGATGCAACATATCGATTTGATGTGGTCCAAAGCTAGCTCGTGGAGTGACCGCATTGGTGTTAGGTTCTTGAACACAACTAGAAGTGACTGGTTAGCTTGACAAATTTGGACGTGTATATACTAACCTAAGTAAGACGGTAACCCTCGCACCCACAAGCTACATCAAAGGCTGCGCCGCCGGATATCAAAGGAAAATCAGTCATCGCCCAACGACACAGTCTGTGCACAAAGACAAAAGCTCCTGCGCCGTACTTGCCCAAAACCAGAAACATATATACATATTAGCCTGAGATACTCTGGCCCTGACACCAGACTTAGACATTATGATAGATAGTGTCTGGTTTAGGGCCAGAGCGCAGTAGTACTCGAAAACCTGGAATAAGCTGACACCGTTTGGTATCGGGCCAGGTCATCTCCGATTCAGGCTACTTACAAAATATTACCACCGAGAATCGCCACTTTCCTTGGTCTTTTCAACAAATGTATAATTTATCTTCTCATAGCCATCCATTTCATCACGAATGCACGTTCTATTGTGTCAACAACCAGAGTATCTCGGGCTAATATACATATATGTTTCTGCCAAACCCCAGTGTAACTTATCCACCTCATATACGTCCTTGCCAAAACCAATCGAAAAATTATCAAGTTAGGTGAAATCAAGGAACAGAATATCAATCTAATACAAACTAATCAAGATAAAGAGACAGAAACGTCTAAATCACAGAACGAAGCCATGTATACAAGGTGGGTAGACAAGCTTTAACAATTGGAAATTGGTAAAAATTAACACATGAACTTATGTCGTATAATTTCATTTAATTCAAGATTAATCCTCTTCAGCTGATAAATTTTGCATCATAACGTACAGCCTGGTATTTTCTTCGATCTTCTTCTCTGGTCTTACGATATCTGAAACAAGAACCTCGGACAGCATTTAATTAGTATCAACACAATTCACATCAGTACAAACAGTAATTCATATTTTACCGCTCGTATCGGAACTCTCCTGAAAAAAGGTTGAAAAATGCATGTTTCGCCAGGTAGCAAGAATGACGAGAGTAAAGCAAGTAACTGTATATTTGGAGAAAAATAAAGTAGTTTTTTTGCATGCATGACGTAAACATAAATATCACAGGGGTCGTCTACAATTGGATAGCTTGGCCCGTTCCACAAACCTAATGTTTACCTTTGCAAGCCGTGTGTACTCGGCCGTCACGGCTCGGCGCGCCTGCTCAATAATTACCAACGTCAGTCAGAAAATCTGTTAATCTTCGCGCAGAAAGTATTAATATAACCTACGAAATATTGAATTCTATCGCCGAATGTGTTAATTTCACTGTCGCATCGGAAAAGATAGCCGTGCACGTAAACGTCACGGCGCCGACAGCCGTCAGAAAAATACTTAATTTAACGGCAGAATACTTAATTTTTCTTATCGAATTGGAATTCTAAGGAAATGTCCTAATATTAAGGGTTAACACTGAATAAAAAAGCACATATGTTAATTCTGCCGAAACTTGTTCAAAATTAAGTATTCTGCCGTTATTCTAACAAGTTTCGGCAAGATTAATACATTTTGGGTTACCAGTGTATACTGACATAGTAAAACAAAATATAACTCATGCTGATACCAATAGATCAAAAATTCAGAATACTATGCTCATGATTATCACATAACATTTCCATATAATTATAATCTACGTCGTACTAAAATTATAGATTATATAATACAATAGGCAGCATATAAATTATCATTGATAGATTATTCTAATGATATTAATATATATATTCATATTAAGCATTATAAAACAAAATTAAATCAAAAGTACTTACTCCATTTTGAGCTTGCCTTTGAAGTTCCAGAAGTCCTAGTGATTGTACTGCAATGACAATAGATCATCGGTCACAATTTCACAAAAGATTATATCATTATGACATATTGATCACTAATATATGTACAAATATGTAGGGTTTATGAAAATTAATATTTTTCTGTTAGTTGGAATTTGTTATATCAATTCTGATAAAACAAACTGATAAAAAGCCCCCAACCATCAGTGACGGGACTGTTAATTTGACACCAAAGTGCTGAGTTAATTTGAATGTATCAAATCCTCTCGCATTTACTTTAAATATTTAAAGTCACACTATACATAACTAGTAGCAAAAAGTCAAGTTAGATTCTGATATTGTTAGTATGTATTTGTAGATGTAGTTAAAATTAGGCTAATATCAAAGAATATTTACAATGATTTCTAAATAACTTTGGTACAGCAGTTGTTGAAAGTCAATACTTTAATTGTAAACAGTCTTCATTTTAAACAACTGCATGGTCGCCAAGAAGTTAAGATTGTTGATGAACTTAAGTCGAAAAGTTCATGACCAGTTCTTGGATTAAGAGTTCGGCAAGACATAACACAGTAATAGATCCGATATTATCTGCCGATAAGCCCCGCCCCCTTAGATACTATCGCTACACGGCCCAAGCTTCATCAAAGATCATAATCGGGCGACCACTCCGGGAAAGATATGTCAGTAAATGATAGAAAGTATAATATCAGGGTTTTTGCCAGGCCTTTATAGGGTCCGGTAAAAGGACCCATTCCCAATTGAAAAACAGCACTTTATTTTCCCAAATTCAGTCAGTATTTTCCCAAATGCAGAAAAATTAAATTAAAACCCCAAATATGATGTCTTAAATTATACCTATGACATCAGTAAAATTAAATAAAGAAGTTGATGAATATCATAATATCATTTAAGAAACAGCTAAAGCTTCTTTGTTATTAAATTTCCCCATTATGGTTATTTTTTATATTATTTCAACAAAATTGTGATGAAAATTTTAGCAAAATAATGCTGATAAAATTTTCCCAATTTTTGAAAAACACCGATGATATTTTCCCAATTTTTGCTGGGGTCCTTTTCCCAAAACAGCTGGCAAAAACCCTGAATATCTTTTTTCTTTCTGCCAGACAGAATTACTCTAGATTTTCTTTGACAAAATAGTTCTATTTCCTTTTAACAGTAATTAGTTATATTTGTCATGACCATAAAGATTTGTTTTATTCACAAAACGATATATATGTCACAAAACAAAATTATCGGCAATATCTAAAACTTATAAAAATATCAAAATTTCATGACGAGTATAGCTGGGATTATAGATTCATGTGCATTTAACCTAATTGTGTTTAAATCATGATTTCTTGGTTTATTTTTTATATGATTTTTGAAGATGGTAACACAATGGCATTTTATAAAATTTTCCATTTTTTCAAGTAAATAAATGCTGCTTATCCAACTTTAAATATTATTTGATAAAGTTGATTATTTTCAAAACCTAACGATATAAAATCCATCTAGATTTGAAAATTGTGTTGTAATTATTATCGTTGGAATTTAGTTCTTTACCATAAAAGATGTTTTTATTACTTCACTTATATATTCGCTATCACTAAAATTCATTCAGCAAATATTGTACCGGTTTATGAGAGGAATCATAATGGTTTTTCGTATATGTATCTGCCTATCATTTTTTTTCGAATCATTAATGTCCATCTTGACTTTGATTTTGTCCTATCTGACTATCTCTGAATGATTTACAACAGGATTTTTTTTTCAAAATTCTTCTAGATCACGAAAAAAAGCAGACATATACTTATAAGGATATTAGGACTTAAAATGAAAACTGAAAGTAGGTTTTCAAAATTGATGACATCAACATCTAGGCTACTGTATCTGACATCATATTATATAATAAGATTTATTAAATGATATAAAAATGATTAAATGCCATCAGTAAATATCAATTTTTGCAGTATTGCTTCGCTATTATAGGTTTTGTCAAACTAAAAAGCTGTTACTGTACTAGTCACACCCAAAAATCATCCATTTTTTACCCGGAGGGCAAACTAATGATCAAGTCCAACTGTTTACATGTAGGCCTACATCAATTAATTATCAAAGTTTAAGACAAATTAGTTGGTTCAGTTGGTCTCCCGTTGCATTACCGTTATCATTTACAAGTGAAATCAATTTAGGATCATCAATATCAATCTTTTGAACTAATATTCTATTTATAGAATTTGTACGACACAACTACCGTGTAAAGAGTAATTTTCGGTGTTAGGCTGTTAGCTGCCAATCTTAACATTACAGGAGACTGCTGAACACTCTAAAATCTATCTTAGAATGGAAGTGCTCAAAATTACCTTGCATGCACACATTAGTCGAAGTTTTCGGTGCATTCAAAGACAAATTCCAAAGATAGCAAGGTGTCTTCTTCTGACCTAATGCAACAATCTGTGTTACTCATAAGCTTACATCAACAGTAAGCGTTTTTGTGACCATGTAATACTAAAAATGGCGGGAAATTTCAGAGTCAAAGTCTACCAACGTGTTTGAAATCCTGTAGGCCTAGACCTAGCCTTCCATAGAGCGTTCAATAGCAATAGGCTACTAAATATTCTGTTTTATATACTGTACTTGTTCAATGTTATTTACGATAGGCCTAGTATTTTGTCGAAATATTTAGATATCAGCAGAGATTTAAATAGCATAAATCTCTGATATCAGGCACGTCCACCGTCGGAGCATCCTCGATACTCCAGGGGTTCCGATCACTTACGATCTCTACACCCCTGGACTATCTCATAGTGAAATTGAAGGCAGCTCAGTGGAAAACATTTGACCAATCACAGGCTAGCAAAAATTTCCTTTGAAGACTACAGAGAGAGCGACGCCTAACATCAAAGCCACACAGTCAACCACAGGGTACCGTTATACGGCTCTTTTGATGTTCATCAAAGGACTAAATTACCTGTTCTATTCTGTTGCCTCCAGTTTTACTATAAGATAGTCCAGGGGTGTAGAGATCGTAAGTGATCGGAACCCCTGGAATATCGAGGATGCCGTCGGAGATCCAAGGTGTTAAACAACAACTTTGCTGACTTACCACCGGTTTTAAAAATGTATTGTATTGCAGTAAGACATCTGCTAACAGATAACACAATCAAGTATTTATAAATCCTTAGTGCAATTGACCATTTTGGTAGGATGGAATTGAATCTGATCTCCTAAAGGGGGTTATCAGATATTGGGGACATTAGATTGCCCGTTGCCAATGACAAGATAGCAACAGCAAAAAATTAAGAATGACATAGGCTTATAATGTCTGTATGATCAGATTCGTTTATATAAATTCGAAAAAAAACGGTTCGATCGTTTGTTTAAGTCATTTTTTTCAAGTGCGTAGATTCAGAGCGTCCCGATCATGCGAAACACAACTAGTCACTTTATGTTATAAAAGGGCAATAGTTCCACTATACAAGAAGACACAACATGAACATACCGCAGTCTCCCAAAACACGCACCTCGCACAACATACACGCAACACACCGCATACATGGGAGGCCGTCCTTACATGACCATAGCTGTTAATAGGACGTTAATTAATTAATCAAACAAACAAACAAACATGTTATACATGAATTAACACAAAACCATAACAACAACTAACAAACAGACATCATCACCATGGACTTTGCCAAAGCATTTGACAAAGTCCCACACCAACGCTGTGGACAAACACATACATGGATTAGAGACTTCTTATCACACCGCACCCAAACAGTTGTACTTGAAGGAAAACAATCAGAAGAAAATACCAGTTACGTCAGGAGTACCTCAAGGAACCTGTTTGGGCCCAATACTCTTCCATATATACATAAACGACTTCCCAGAATACATCAAATACAACACCCTCAGACTCTTTGCAGATGACAGCATAATATATAAAACCATACATAACACACAAGATGCACTTAAATTACAAGAAGATCTAGACGCAGCAGGTAGGTGGGATGAAAATTGGCTAATGTCCTTCTACCCGGACAAGTGTAGCATCCTCAGCATCTCAAACAAACGCACAAAGACCAATTATACATACAAACTCCACGACCACAAATTACAACAAGTAACATCTTGCAAATATCTAGGAATCACAATACAAAATAACTTACGATGGAACACACACATCAACAACATAACGGCAAATGCTAACAAGACACTAGGATTCTTGAAACGAAATCTCCAGATAAACTCACAACATATAAAAGAACATGCTTACAAATCCATAGTCAGTACTGCTCCTCCGTATGGGCAGAGACATATATACATAGAGATTGGCAACTCCTCCAATTTTGCGATCGGCAGATGTACCTCTGTATGTGCTTAGGGGTTTTTAGATAAACCCTTAAATAGTTGAATATAGAAGAATAACTTTGATATGTTGTAACAGTTCAGTAATTTTCAGATGGTTTGAGTACGATTTTGGATATAAAAAATAATATTTTAACTTATTTATTAATAAAACAAAACGCACTTCTGGTTTTGAATGCCTGATTTTCGAAAAACTAGGTAAAATTGCTTGTTTTCATGCTTTCAAAATAACACCAATCGGGAAAACTGATCATATCAAACCATGATATAATGTTTAAACTTTGTGTTGATGCAAAAATATCGTGTTTAAAAGAATACAATTAAAATGAGTTAGCCAAGGCAAAATGCCTATAAACCGGAGGCCCTCTGCCTGTCAACAAAGACAAAGAAGGAGTTTCCAATCTCTATGTATATATGTTTCTGGTATGGGACACTCACCAGACAAATCAAATCATGCAAATTGAAAAAACACAACGCAGAGCAGCACGCTACACAACAAGCAGATACCACAACACAGGTTCAATACAAGACATGGTGGAAAACCTCAACTGGACCTCACTACAAACATGCAGAACAAGAACACGTTTAATATTTTTTTTATAAAATTATACACCATCATGTGGCAATTTACTATAGTAAAATTCTTCATCTGACAGACTACAGGACCAGACAATCACACCCATTCACATATAGACATATAGCTGCCACCAAGAACATATTCAAAAATTCATTTTATCCACACACAATTAAACAATGGAACATCCTACCGGTGGCTACAGTACAAAGCACTACACTAGAGGCCTTCAAGTCACATATCCTAAAAGTAGAACTTGAAGACCTACTGTACAAAATGTAAACCCCACTCTTCAAAACTCTATCATGTCGTATAAACTATAGTAGGGGAGAGTGGGGATAGTTGAGCCATTTTGTGCATATTAAAGCTCTTCGAAAAATTGGCAAGGGGAAATATATTTATTTAATTCTATCGTAAAGTGCACATATGTCTCTTTAATTTTGTATGTTAAAAGTATTTTCTTTGGCCTCCATATTACAATAATAATCATTACAAGTTCTCAGTTAAATGGCTCAACTTACCCCGTGTCCGGGGCTACTTGAACAACCAACCGGGGTAAGTTGAGCCACACACTTTCCGCGTACCAAGGACGACTACTTATAAATCTTTGCCGTGAACCTATACAAATATTGTTGACGTTACTAATAAATTAATAAAAGTATTCTAATGATATCTGAATATGTATATATTGATGCACATGTATAGCATTCATAAATCGTTAGCTTATTATTAACCAGTATTTTTTTGCCAGCTTAAGTTTACTTCATATACATGTACCTTGTGTAAGGGTGTGTGTGGTTTTTTTAAATGGTCTATGAACATTTTTCGTTTTTTGTTTTTTTTCTTTGTCATGATATAACAAAGAAAAATGTTTACAAAAGTGGTTGAATTACAACGTATTACAAATGAGTGGTACGATTGTTCAAATACAATACAGGTACAGTTACAAACATGTGCTGTTTTGACATAGGCCGATTTAGTCACGAATCCAAAATGCAACAAATCATTGATAAGCCTAGACTAAATATTACTTATTCTTAACTTGAATAAGTTAACTTGCCAGAGGCAAATTGCCTGATCATGTATTTTATACATGTGTCTAGAGTGTCATTGTATGTAAAAGCGTAGCGTACACGTTCACATATACCTGTATATTATTCGTGAAATTTTCAGAGAATCAATTCTTGCATACTTTGCAAATATACAGAATATATTTGTATAAGACTAAATAGAAAAGAAAAACGAAATAATTCAAATACATTTTGTAATATGTAATTGGATAGCAGCGGCACAGGGTGAAGTAGTAGACACTAGTACATTTGTATGACAAGTTCAGAGGTTTCAATTTATCTTTAAATTATCATCAGATTCGCAGTTCTGGCAAATGTATACTGATGACCCATCGGTACATTCCTCGTGGGACCACAACTTGCAATTGATGCACTGAATCCAAGATTCGTTCGGCTTACTGTTAGCATAAGACTCTAGACAAACTAAACAGAAGTAATCATCATCGTCACTACTATCCTCTTCAATCACGGCAATGGCCTTCGTTTTCTTTTGTCTCTTTTGCTTTCCTCCTTCGTTTCTTTGTCTTTTACGTCTTGGTGCAGGTTGCTGTTTTTCTTTCTGTTTCTTTTTAAGCGATTCCTCCTCGATAATTTTCAGCTCTGGGGTATCCGTCAGTATGGCACTCCTCCTCTTTTTACGGCCTTTGTGTACACCTTTTCTTGGTGTCGCTTTCGGGAAAGGACGGACTGCTTGCAGATAAAAATTTTGAGGACCGACATTAGGAAGATTTGCATGAGGTTGAATGCCATTCGTTGCAGGGGAAGCCACGCTGTAGTGTGCATTACCCCCCTCTCCCGATAAAATCAGAAAGATAGTTCCCAATGACGCCCCGTCCTGTGATGGTCAGGGATCCTGGTGAATTTCATCGATTCCACCGTGACTTACTATGTACACAACTACCGAAACATTAAATGCGTTACACAAAGCAGACAGTACGAGGTCTCCTGTTTGCGTGTTGTATGCCTTTCGTTGTATATAACTGTATATTTCTTCTAAAATGTTGCTGTTGTTCATGATGAAGTTACTATAAAAGTTCACATTTCCGAAATCTCCTTAATAAGTCCTCCACATAGCTGGAAAGAGTTGACATGTATGTTTAGTTCTGACTGGATTGCCAGTTCAAATGCATGTAGCAAACAATGCCCATCCCCTGCAACTTGCAGTTGAGATTTCCCTTTTACTTGAAGGAAGGTATTTACATCTATGAGTGCCGTGCTAGCACTTTCACCCGTATTGGGGACCATCGCGTCGTTAACAGGTGGATCCACATCAGCGCGACATGAAGACACAAGTACGGGGTCTGTGAGGATACCGACGACAGGTTGACTTGTATTAACTGGAGATTTATCTTGACATATCTCAGCTGCAGTTTCTGATGATGGCGCTGATCTGTCAGTTACGTATGAGGGTGCGAAGTCGTCCTCGTTAAATACATTTACATTCAAAGGAAATATCCCAGTCGTTTGGAAGCCACTGATGACATTCTTTGGAGTCAAAGCAAGAGGCCACACCTCACGGAGGATTCCTGGAATGTCGTAGATAGTCATTGGAGTTCCGGGATGAGTCTTTAGCCATGCATCCTGAGCGCTTGCTACAAGTCGTTTCAGTGGTCCATAGACTGATACATCAAGAGGTTGAAGTTTGTGAGAGCAATGAGGTGGAATGGAAAGCATTACTACACCATGGGTCTTTGCGAATGTCAAAATGTCAATGCTTATGTGGGAATGGTGATTGTCAAGGAGTAGAAGGACAGGTTTCTCTACCGATGATTTTGTATGCTCGACAAAATGTTGTATGAATTTAAGGAAATTTTCAGATGTCATCCACCCAGACTTGTGCGATGAGCCAGTGCACCCATTTGGCCCGTCCCTGATATAATGGGGTTTGAAGGTTTTTCTTGGAAATATTAACATAGGTGGCATGGAGTTACCAGCACCATTGATTGCCCCGCATACGGTCACTAGTGTACCTCTTTCGGCCGATGTAATGGCACCTACTTGCTTCACTCCCTTACCGGCCACGATTCTTCTTGGTTTCTGTACAGTTGTGATTCCAGTTTCGTCGACATTCCACACATCTTTTGCCGCAAATCCATATCTCTCGTAAACCTGTCCAAGGTTGGAGAAGAAGGTAGAGATGTTATGTTTATTAAAACTTGTCGCTCGGCTTAAACTAGTTGCTTCAGGTGTTCTCAGGGAGAGGCTCCCGTGTCTCTTCAAAAACCCTTGGAACCAATCTGTTCCAGCACACTTGTCTCTTTCCCAAGATTCTGGAATGCTGATGCCAAACGATATAGCACATTGATACGCTAGTTCCCGTGTGCTCTTGGGAGACATACCGAAGTATATCTTCGATGCCGTCAGGAGATAGTCCTCTAAAAATGTCCTCCTGTTGGGCACTAAGCACTTGTCGATGACCCCGGTATCCCATAGAGGCATCAGGATTACTGCTCTTCTTCAATATGAAACGCTTCAACGTTGATCGGTCAATGTTGAACTCCGCTGCTGCTGCTCTCACACTTACATTGCTTAACAGAACACGATCTCTTGCCCATTTCAATGCAGTTGTTGATGTGCGGTCGGCTCTGTTGGTTTTTCTGTGATATGTCCGTGTCATATTGATCTGTGGACAACATAAAGAAAGACATGTATTGCATATAGATAAAAAGCGTAAAAATAAATTTAGCATAGTAAAATAGGATTATTGATACGCAAATGGCATGAATTGGGCGATATTGGACAGGGTACATACAGCTCGGGATATTGGACAGGGTACATACAGCTCGTGATATTGGACAGGGTACATACAGCTCGTGATATTGGACAGGGTACATACAGCTCGGGATATTGGATAGGGTACATACAGCTCGTGATATTGGACAGGGTACAAAAAGTTCGTGATATTGGACAGAGTAGGTACAGCACATGTGAATTGAACAGGGTACATTATAATGCATGGACGTTGACAGGGTACATCCAGCAAATGTGAATAAGACAGGGTACATATACAGCTTGTGATATTACAGCTCGTGATATTGGACAGGGTACACAGAGCTCGTGCATGATATAGGACAGGGTACTTGGACGTAAATAGTAGTAGTGACGGAATAGTAGTCGTGATTGTGTACATATTCTGCTGTAAATCAAGATTTCCGAATGTGTGGAACTGCTTACAAATACTTTATGAAAGTGTTGTAGTGTTTATGTGGAAATAATGTGTTTCATGAGTACGAGATATAGGATAGGGTACATATAGCTCGTACATTATATAGGATAGGGTACATACAGCTCGCACGAGATATAGGACAGGGTACATACAGCTCGAACGTGATATAGGACAGGGTACATACAGCTCGGGATATTGGACAGGATACATACAGCTCGCACATGATATAGGACAGTGTACATACAACTCAATCGTACATGATATAGGACAGGGTACATACAGATCGTACATGATATAGGACAGGGTACATACAGCTCGTACATGATATAGGATAGGGTACATATAGCTCGTACATTATATAGGATAGGGTACATACAGCTCGTACATGATATAGGACAGGGTACATACAGCTCGGGATATTGGACAGGATACATACAGCTCGCACATGATATAGGACAGGGTACATACAACTCAATCGTACATGATATAGGACAGGGTACATACAGATCGTACATGATATAGGACAGGGTACATACAGCTCGTACATGATATAAGGACAGGGTACATACAGCTCGCACATGATATAGGACAGGGTACATACAGCTCGTACATGATATAGGACAGGGTACATACAGCTCGTACATGATATAGGACAGGGTACATACAGCTCGTACATGATATAGGACAGGGTACATACAGCTCGCACATGATATAGGACAGTGTACATACAGCTCGTACATGATATAGGACAGGGTACATACAGCTCGTACGTGATATAGGACAGTGTACATACAGCTCGTACGTGATATAGGACAGTGTACATACAGCTCGTACATGATATAGGACAGGGTACGTACAGCTCGTACATGATTTAGGACAGGGAAAGTTTGTAAGGCAGACCTTGGGAATACAGCATGACACATAATGTGAGTCAACTTGAGTTATTTTACTATATACATTTCATGAATTTCTCACTTCACTTAAATATTTTTATATGTCAATTTAACCTTAATCGATAATATCTTATACGATCTTACCAATCATAATCGTCCATGTAACGGCGAGCGGTAATCAAAAGAAGATCAAATCAGCTGATCGTGGGGAGGACATATTTACACGAGTTCACACACATGTTCTTAACGTTACATGTATAAGGTAATGATGATATTATATACATATACATGTCATTAAATATCAAAGAAATATAATTTAACAAAGCATGACAATTTATTGACTCGTGCCCTATCCGGGCCTCGAACTCACGATCTACGGCACCCAATCGCCTATCCAAACATACCTGCGCCTTCTACCACTGCGCCACATCCATCAAAAAATTGTCATGCTTTGTTAAATTGTATTTCTTTGATATTTTATACATGTCATTATGAACATCTACACTGGACAATTTTGAAAATACAAACTGAAATTTGCTGAAACATTCTTTAACATTATGTAACTATGAAAGGCGATGCGGGCACTTAGTGGGGCAAGTTGAACCAGTCTAAGGGCACGTTGACCCAGTGGTTCAACTTGCCCCATCGTAGGTGGCTCAACTAGCCCCGCGTATAGTATAAATTTTTAATGGTCTGTAATGCGATTTAGGTAATGGTCTGACAAATAGTTTTGATACGAAATGATACGCGTGATTCTACAGATCTCGACGGTACATAATTCATATAAATCACAATAAGAAATAAAGCGGTAATCGGAAAATACATAATTCCCGAAAAAATACTTTGGAGTGTGAAAAATAATTTTCTTGTATTAAAAAAAATGTTATGGGAATATCGACTTACCTCTTTTGCTGACGTCCACTTCAAATAACGGCGGCTTCAGAAAAATCGATTATGACGTCATAAACATGACGTAAAACTATTTCCCGCCACTTGTTCAACTAACCCTGTGGCTCAACTACCCCCACTCTCCCCTACACTAAAAATTAATAACCTTCACCTTCACAATCACTGTAAATAACTTCACTCTTTTTTCACAATCACGCCCCTGCCAATCTTACACATTAAAATGAAAACAAATTCATCGACATCGATGGATTTTGATAATATAAAAAAATGGATTTAAATCTCCGATAGGCTTGTTTACCGGTTGTTTTACTCGAGTTATGTCCCCTAGACCAACCTCATGCAACCAAATCGATGCGACGCTTGTCGGACATGATGTGATTGTGGGCTTCGTGTTTAACTTTTGATTACCAGGAAGTAAGATTAGGCCTACTACGTAGCGGGGCATTTCTTTTGTTATCTATCACCACGGATGTTGGTAACCACTACAGACGATTTTGACACCGTCTTCAACAAAAGCTTGCCACAGTTCAAATTTGTCCTAAATCTGATTTCTGAAATACAGATGAGAAGCGGCGGTCAGACTCCGAGATTTGGAAATCCCCAAACCGAGATGTAATGGAGGGACAGATGGATTGACGGTATGTTGTAAATCTTTGTCTTTGTTTATAAAAACTGATTTTTTACGTGCTATTCGACAATGTGTTACGTTGCTAAATTATCATTTTTTCCCCAAGTTTAGGCCGAGTGACGAATTATTTGTTTAGGGCTAACTGTAGCTGTGTTAGGCCTTAAAGCTTACTACAAACATGTAGGACTCTTATCCTATTTTGTTATAAACAAATACCGTGACCTAATTGTTCAAACAGATGGATAGGGATAGGCAAGCACTTGTTCTAGGTAATTGGGACATGGAAAACTTCTATCAAGGATTTATAAGTGAGAAGGCTTCATGACTGTCTCTTTACATTACTAAACACCACGTGAGACGCCTATAAACCGGGAATAAAAACCATTTTTCTCAACAAATACTTGTCTTATCGAATCAAACAAAACACCAATGTAAAATTTATTAAATTTCACAACGCTTATCATTTGCTTTATGGATGGAAGATTTAGAGGATAATGTCTTAAATTTTCATTAAAAAATTACAACAGCTCATGAAATGACGGCACGCTTCAGAAAGTAAGACGGTAACCCTCGCACCCGCAAGCTACATCAAAGGCTGCGCCGGCAGATATCAAAGGAAAATCAGTTGTCGCTCAACATCACGGTCAGTGCACAAACACAAAAGCGCCTGCCTTGGACTTCCACAAAACCCAGTGTGACTTATCCTTCTCATATACGTCCTTGATTCTATAAATAAATGTCTTATTATACAATTATCGACCTATTTTCAGGTGGATACTGTGAGTTATCAACCCGAGTAAGTGATATATCCCGAGGCTGCAGGCCGAGGGTTATATCATTTTCGAGGGTTGATAACTCACCGTATCCACCTGAAAATAGGTCGATAACTGTTTTATTATATGACATTTACAGGATATTAACCCGGTTCTTCAAAAAGACTTAACTACAATAAACAGGATGATATTTGCAAATGTTCCTTTTACAAAACTTGCTGCCTTCTGCCAAATATGTTGCCGACTATTTATAATGACGTCACAATAGATTAACCCGACGTCTTTGAATAAGGAAACTCCCGTAACGCTATATTTGGGTACGACTCGACGTCAAAAGTGATTATGACGTCACATCTAAAGGGAGTTCCCCTCGATCTATTTTTGACACAGGTTACTGGACTCGCGAGAGGTATCTGGACTGAGTCCAGTAACCTCGCGTGCTTTTTGCCGCAGATTTCGGGGTTGATATCGCAGTTGATGAATACTTCTGAGAAACGTATCGGCCAATCAAAATACAGCAAAAACACCAGTCATATAATAATGTCTATTGATTGAAATTAAAACATGTAGACTGCTTATAAATGTATATTTTGACATTTTGCTTGAGTTGCCAGATACCAAGGATTAAAATAAGTGAGAAGGATTTGTCACTGCCACTTTACACTACTAAACACCATGCGAGATGCCTATGAGCCATGAACAAAAACCATTTTTCTCAACAAATACTTATCTTATAGAGTAAAAAGAAACACCAATGTAAAGCTTAATAAATTTCAGGATGTCTAGACCTTGTTTTAAGGAAGGAAGATTTAGAAGAAATGTCTTCAATCTTCATTAAAAAGATACCGTATTTCACCGCAAATAAGACCCCCACCCAGAGAAGAAATAAAGGTCAAAAGTGGTGGGGGGTCTTATTTACGGACTACCTGCCTGATAAGGTTGATCAATGAGGTCGCCATCTTGGATTTTTCAATGTCTTGTCATTATTGTATGACAGATGGGTATACGTAAAAGCAAGATGTTCAAGTATTGATAATATTAATGAAGACTTATGAATAAAATGAAATTAAATCAAAATATAAACAATACCAGGACAGTTAAGTTGTAAGTCTGAAAGGGAAACGGACTATGTTTTTACAACTCACTTTTGCAAGAGTCTCGCGGATATTCACCACTGAATCAAAACGAAGAAACACTAAACCCATCATAAGCAATATTGTTTTAATCCAGACGTTTTAATAATTGTATAGTTATTTTAAAATTTTCAAATTAGGTTACTGTTTACAATAAATCTTCATAGTACACGTGTACGTGATCAATCGCCGTGAATAGGAAGGACGATCGCCGTTCAGACTCCGGCTTATTTAAAATTCACTACACACATTTACATATCAAATTCGATTATAAACAAGAATTTACGTACATATTAGGTCTCAGCCAAATGAGCAAACTACTGTGATTAAACTTCAATGGCCGACATCAGCAACATGCATAGATCTGTTTGTAAGATCGTACACACATGTGTAGGAAAATGGCGTCTGGTTGAAGCCATGCTTTCATATTTTCACACCAGGCCGTGTTTGGTAATTCCATCTGTATTTCTATTGATACGACGATAGTTTGATAAAATTTCAGAGATTAATGCAAGTATTTACTGCATTAAAACATTGTTGCAAGTAAGTATTTTTGTATCAAAAGTAAAATACGAAACTTTGCGGCTAATCATATTATACTGACTGCGTAAACAAAACAGTAAAGCATGGTTTCTCCAACTGATCGTAAACTACAGGTACGTTACGTTCACAAATAAACATATTCTGGTCTCTGGTATGGGTACAGCGTATCATTGTACCTGTTTAATCGTATTGATCAACGATCTGTAATTACAACGGTATCAATTAAAATACTAAACATTAACATGGAATTTGTCAATATTTTATGTTATATGTTTCATACGAAATGTAGAACAATATATTTATGCTATATTTTGCTTCTTGGTTATATAAAAGAATTAGCTTGAGTGAATTGTCCCTTTAAAGTAAATCACCCATGAATTGACTTGAATAAATGACAGAAATAACAAACACAAACAGTTGATTACTAAGCTTACTAAGTGTTTTTTCTTTGCCGATAAAACAAATAAAAAACAGTTACGGTACATAATCATTTCGGTGACGTTTTTAATAACGCCATTACTCAAATCTCCCATCCAATGGAAAAATTGGTGGGGGGTCTTATTTTCAGACATCCCCCCCCCCCCTAAGTCTGGAAATGCGTCAAAATAGGTGGGGGGTCTTATTTGCGGAAGGGGTCTTATTTGCGGTGAAATACGGTATGACAGCTCATGAAATGAAGGCCCACTTCAGAAAGTAAGACAGTAAGCCAGCAATCGCAAGCTACTTCAAAGGTTGCGCGGCCGGATATCAAAGAAAATCAGTCGTTGCCCACCGCACGGTCAGTGCTCAAACACAAAAACTCTCATGACGTATTCATCCAAAACTCTGAGTGGCAAATCCTTCTCACTTATAAATCATTGCCAGAAACATATAGGCCTATGTTACTGTAGTTGCCTATACATTTATGCTTTGAATACAGAAATTGTAGCTATAATGGTACCAGAGCTTTTTCTCTCTGCTTTGGGAATGGGGCCCATGGCTTTGAATTTGGGAAAATGTGCGACAAAACCAAGATTTGGGAAAAATTGTAAAATTGGAAATAAAGCATAACAAAAAAGATTTTTTATTTCCAGTGTAGTTTATGTACTTTTCTGAAGCCAATTCACAGATATTTAAAGCCCCAACTAAGTTCATACAATATTTTTGGATAGTTTTTAAGAAACTTTGATTTTGGGAAATTTAGGCTTGAATTGGGAAAAATTTAGAGGCTTTGCCATGGGGAATGAGGCCGAAAATCGGCCCCAAATAACGCTGAAAAAAGCCCTGGGTACAAACCGGTGTTCAAACTCCGGACCTCCGAACACTAGCCAGATTGCTCTTCCGATTGAGCTACATGTATAAATTATACTCAACTAAGATTTATAAGCGAGAAGGATTTGTTACTATCTCTTTACACTACTAGACACCACCTGAGATGCCTATGAACCAGAAATAAAAAAATTAATTGCTTTAAAGGTGATAAAAACAGAAGGGACATGGAAAATGAGATAAATAATTTTCGTTTTATTAAGCACTTTTCCAACTTGAAAGCTACTGGCCCCATTCCCAAAGTAGTAAGCACTAAAATGACATATACTGTTTATATTTGACAAAATATGGCTTCAGCTTAGAAGGAAAAGGAAAAACTGATGTATTTGACGAGAAAAAGAATGAATCTTGGAAGGTAATTAACGAACAAAGAAGAAGAATAAAGACAAATGACACAGTTTTTAGAAGTAAAATTAATTTCTCTTGATAGTTATATGGCCTTTTGAGAACATAATTTTTTTTCTCTGCAAGTTTGTAGTTAAAGTTTGGACAAGTGCATTTGGCTGTCGGACAAGTAGATTTTAAAATCACCTGCACAAATGGATAAGTGTGAAAAATGATATTGTTGAGCCCTGGTGTATAACAAAACAAACAACATCATTTTGCTGTAAACTTGAGTGTACTGCCAGGTTCGAAAAATTTGAGAAAATGACAGAAGGTAAGGGATACTTAACCAAGCCATAAGTCTCCTGAATTCATCTGAATTCTAAAGATCATTCTATATCATATAAATGAGAAAAAATCGTAATGAAAATATGATAAAATTTCAAGTGACTTATATATAGGGCAGATCACTAAACATGGGAAGGGGTTCATTTCACTATAATGGTAAATTGGCCTCAGTAATGTGTTTATTAGTAAAATATATATTTTTTATAAATGTGGTCGAAACAAGAGTCATGTACATATTGAATACTATGATTGTAATTAGTAAGTGGCACTATGGATGAACTTTGAACACACTTGTACTTTAAAGGTTCAAAGCCCCTTTATCCATGCACAGGGAAGTTTTTAAAAATCCAACCCTTCTTGAGTTGAATCTGGGTCAGTATCTTGATGTTGCTACGATGCACACATCCTGAGGTGAAGTGTTAATATATTACTCACACTTGTTTGAATAGAGGTCGTCTCTATAGTCTTCTCTGGCCTCACAAAGATTTATTGAGTGTTGTTAAATCACCTCTGTTAATATTTGTCTTCCTTGATCCCAATCTGTTGTTAATTCCACACGGCGGATTCTTTATTAATCCACCAGACAAATGATTTTTCGATTTTCAAAATGAAACCAACCCAGTTGTATGAAGGCTATATATGTATGCATGCTAAAAGAAATAGAGTAACTTTTAGATATTCTAATTGTTTTCATCTAGCATGATGTAGACTGATGATATATATTGCAGGTAGAAATGTACATACATTGTCAACTTTTAACAGTAACACACTGTTCTTGTTCTTGTCTATCTCACTGATACATGTATTTAAGATAGCAGAAATAATTTTGTCTGCAAACGTAACAAAACTAAATCCCCCAGATAATAAAAGCAACTATAATACAATATACAATGATAACTTGGACTGAAGTAATGAAGTTGAATGAGCTTGAAAGTAAATATGAAGTTTGATAAGGAATTATTATTCAAACGCATTCAATCTGAAATGACATAGGTACTGAGATGCTATTATTCTTATATTTATAAGCCAATTTTTTAGTAGTTATGCCGAGATATCCTGCTTTCAACTATATTAATGTGACAAATGATGATTAGTTGTAACCATGTATGCCTCAAGACATAGTAACACTCCTTTTTGTGCCTGATAAAACTTATTATTTGTCTGTATAGCAAGATATTTAACGTCTTCCAAGTACATGTACTTAAAATAAAGGTCTTACGTCATTGTCCACTTAATGCAAGCGAAGCGTTTCTTTGTTTCCCTAATGACTTAACATTGTATGTTAAACAAATATCTTACAGCGTAATACCTCAACAAATAAATTACCAATAAATCAGAGAGGTATGGTACATACCCTCTTGAACTTTTAATAAGATCATGTTACATTGATAATTCATATAGCGAGGATAATTTACATTATTTCAAGTGATTATTTTTAATATTTCATGTTTATAAACATTCTCTTTTGTTATACAAAGCAATAGTTATTGTTAGAAAAGTCATAATTGGATTGGGGATTTGAACCCTTTTGGCCCTGGCTGACCCTTTCACACAAAGTGACCTCTAGATCTTGTAACATGTCCATTTGTATGTATATATAAACGTACACTAAATGTGTGCCAGAGTGTAGGTAGACTTGTATGAAAGATAATAAATTCAGCTTGGAAACGCCTAGAATGAGTAAATGAGTATATTTATTGTTCAGTTTTTATAATGCTTGTAAAATTTACGATCAAACTGTAGAAACCTTTCAATACATGTGTAGAAGAAAAAGGAAAAGTACACATGATTTCTGTCGAGTGCCCTGACTAGGAATCAAACCCTTGTCTGCGGTGTGAAAAACTATGGCTCTACCGACTGAGCCAAAGAGCAAGCCGGGACTCTCTAAACACTTTAGTGAGATGCCAATGTAGAAGATCCAAGAAAAAATGATTTCTGTCGAGTGCCATGACCTGGAATCAAACCCGGGTCTCCGGTGTGCGAATTTTGGGCTATCAACTAAGCCAAAGAAACATGCTCCATCAGCTGAGTGATAGCTCTAGACCGTATTTAACGACTATGTACAAACGACACTGACCACAGCTTTTACACATAAAGAGGCAGGACAAAGGGACATAGATGAGGGGGGGAGGGGAGGGATGTGTCACATACAGCATTTGACAGATATATATTTATAGTTTAGCTGCATCATTTTCATGCTTAATAAATATCCATCCAATATATCCAACACATACTCAAAATTCTAGTTTTGACATTGTAGTACATACATGTATGTATTCCAATGACCTCTAAAAATACGAAAAATAGAGGCCTAACCTCCAAATAATTGCAACAGAATTTGTTTTCTGCTTTTTGGGTTGGAGGATCTTAGTATTTTACCATGAAAAAAGTCGCCATAAATCAAATTGGCACTAAATGAGGATTTGATCGACCTCGCTTCTTTCATATTTGGGGATATCTTGATGTAGTTGTCTCTTTTAGATGAGAATAACCTACATAGAATCTGAATTATTAACTATCTAAACACTTGAGAAGGAACTTACTGAATAATTTTTGAATAAAAAAGACATATTATTCAATTCGGACTTCAAAATATCCTTGGAAAAGGCCAAAAGATCAACTTTGAGCAACCATATTATCTCAGGTAGTGAAAATAAACTGTTTTACTTTTAAAGCCTTTAATCAACAAGTTTTATTTGAAAAGATTCAACCAAAATGAGTACCAATGGTATTGTTGATAATAACAATTTTTTATCTTAACAATCCAACAAAAGCACATGCAATTTTCATGTTGTCATACTTTTCCCCTGTGTTGATTTCAACTCATATTTTTTGCAATCTGTGCTATCCTTATTAAGTTCTTGCCATACAGTAATTTTCTAGTATCTCATGATAACCTAGAAAGTTTATATTTGGCTTCAAAGTTATCAAATTATGCAAATATCCCTTTTTTATCCCCCGCCCAACGATATTTCCACGAAACTTCATAGACACATTCTTTTTATGGTCAAGTAGTACCTTTTGCTATTTTTAGGTTTTCATTTTTTGCACTTTTTCCATTACTATGGAAACATTGCTGAAAATATCATGGTAAATGGTAAATATTAGTTTGCAAAACTCCACCCATCTTTGTGTATATAGTCTAATATAAATGTCAAGGCTGTATACCTGATTCAACAATTGCAGCCCCGCTCTACTTGAATATAGTCCATCTTTCTTAAGCTCAACTTCATTTTTCCTGTTTTTTTTTCATACACATAAGTCTCCACAATCAAACTTACTTCAGCTTTGATATCTCCATTGGCGGGGGATCTGAATGACTATGTCCTTGTTCTGATTTTTTGAGGTCAAGAAAAACATTTTCCCAAACTTGTGTTTGTGGCGACTTTTTTTCTTGTATAAAACAAAGTCAGATCAGTATGAAAAACAAAGAAAAAAATTCTGTTACAATTATTTTGGGGTAACATCCTATCTTTACTGGACTACTAATATACTACACAGGAAAAGAGTTGTAATAGCCGGATGTCAGTGTTATCTGTTATATCAAGGGTCATATGTCAAAATATGTGTATATATATCGGTTTCCTGTTCTACATATTTTTTTTGTTATATTTGCGGTAAACAAGCTTTTGTCATCAGGACTCGGATTTACAAATATTTCTTAACTAGGCCTAAACTAGACCTTTACTTAAAATTCTCCTTATGTATTATAATACTGGAAAATTTTAATTGAAGGAATTTTCTCAAGGAATGTTCGTGAAATTTTCGCCAGCTATTTAATTTTACTTCTTTTAGTGGTCAGTAGCCTAGCTGTCCATCAGTCTTTCCCTTTGACCTGAAACAATTCTTACAGCCTTTTCTGGAAAAAAACCCACAAAGAATCTTCTGCAAATTTCATATGTAGGACTGGGTGAAGTTTGGACTCTTCCGAATTTGTTGTCCCTGATTCTGAACATCTCTAATGGCCTCTAGTCCTATCATCAAGACTGATCCCAGATGTTGCCTGGCTTACAAAAATGGCAGTTTTTCAACTTTTTGCTCCTGCTTAATGCTCAGCATATAGGGAGTGGGATGACTGGTTTGCCCTTAGCTGCAATATTGTAGCTCAAAAGACTTTTAGCCAGAAAATGATGTCGTCTTCAGAGCTACAATTGGTGCCTATTACTGTCACTATTAATGGAGCAAAGTAATGAGTATGCAAACCATTATAAAACGTCTGTTTGCATTATATCGTACTTGTTTGATATCACTTACCTACTCGGCAATAAGAAATATCAAATTCTCATCGAGGCATTATTTTTTTTACATAATACATATGAATGTCTTTCCGAAGGGAATTTATACGGCAAGTCCACAAATTGTGAATTTGACGTCTTGTGAGCGGTACGGTAGATATAGAGAATGGTAGTTATGTTTGTTTTGGACAAAAATAATATGTAAATGCATGTATACGCATAAGATAAACGGAAACCAACAAAAAAGTATAGAAAACTGTGCCCGAGTGATTTTCGGAGGCAGTGCTCCACTACGACACATAGGGACCAATTCGTACCCGGCCGAAAGGTACAGTATAGTAGCCATATATATAGGCCGGGCACATGTATTCATTCTAGTTTGCCCTTTGTCAGTATAATATAACCAAGTGGGGTGTGTTGTTTAATTCATAATTACCTAATACCATCTGTCAGTTTTATTGATGCTGTGAAACAGCATTCTTAGGTACACTCGGAGAGCCTGTGCACACACATTTAAGTAATAAAACCACTCCGCTACGAAAATTTAATGTTGTTTTGTTCATTTTACATATTACTTGATAGTATGAATAAATCGAACCTCAGTATTCAAAAACACAAACATTGAATTTGTACATACATATGCACCATAGACGGTATGTTTTAAGTGTTCAGTAGGGACTCTATGATTTATGTATACCTACGCGTCATGTATGGTCCCAAAAATCACGAACAACGCCTTCTTCGATGTCTTCCTTCGCGGCAGACTTTCGGTGGATTTTGGATTGTGTATGTTTTTTTTTCAATTTTACGTAATTCATGCTACTGATTGATTAATGTAATGAAATGTTAGGAAGATAACTGCAAAAGAAAGTTCTTATAACGGTTATAAAGGTTTTTGTTTCGGTTACATTGACGAACTATATCTGATGATTGCGCAGTAAAAGTTAATAGTTATCAGTTTCCTCCCTTGTTCTGTCACTGGGAGCTAGTTGTGCCTTTTGTTTATTGACAGCTGCGTTATATTGAAAGAGAAAAGGTACAAAATTTATCAACATAAACTTACATAATATAATGATAATATAGATCTATATATATATACGAGCTACTGAGAGTGACAAATGAACTTATATTGGTGTGTAATGTACGGTAGCCTTACGAAGACTTGCTAAAGTCCGATGCTCTTGACATTATCGTTCTTATAAATTCAAAAGAAATTTGAGTGTTATAAGTAACCAAATAATGTACCTTTTATTTGGCAAAAATATCTGGCCATGATATATTATTATTCAAAAGTTGGCAAAGCAAAAATGACGATAACGTGTTCTTCACGATAATATGTCGCCAACCAGTACAGTAACTAACTGTTAGTCTTACGAAGACTTGCTAAAGTCCGATGATTACATGAAGTTGTTTTTAGCTCACCTGGCCTGAAGGGCCGGTTTTTAGCTCACCTGGCCCGAAGGGCCGGTGAGCTTATGTCATGGCGCGGCGTCCGTCGTCCGTCGTCCGTCTGTCCGTCAACATTTCCTTTAAATCGCTACTAGTCATAGAGTTCAGCATGGATTGTAACCAAATTTGGCCACAAACATCCTTGGGGGAGGGGGAACAGAATTTGAATAAATTTTGGCTCTGACCCCCCGGGGGCAGGAGGGGCGGGGCCCAATAGGGGAAATAGAGGTAAATCCTATAAATCGCTACTTGTCCTAGAGTTCTGCATGGATTGTAACCAAATTTGGCCACAAACATCCTTGGGGAAGGGGAACAGAACTTGTATAAATTTTGGCTCCGGTCCCCTGGGGCAGGAGGGCGGGGCCCAATAGGGGAAATAGAGGTAAATCCTTTAAATCGCTGCTAGTCATAGAGTTCTGAATGGATTGTAACCAAATTTGGCCACAAACATCCTTGGGGGAAGGGGAACAGAACTTGTATAAATTTTGGCTCTGATCCCCAAGGGACAGGAGGGGCGGGGCCCATTTAGGGGAAATAGAGGTAAATCCTTTAAATCGCTACTAGTCATAGAGTTCTGAATGGAATGTAACCAAATTTGTCCACAAACATCCTTGGGGAAGGGGAACAGAACTTGTATAAATTTTGGCTCTGGTCCCCGGGGGCAGGAGGGCGGGGCCCAATAGGGGAAATAGAGGTAAATCCTTTAAATCGCTACTAGTCATAGAGTTCTGAATGGAATGTAACCAAATTTGGCAACAAACATCCTTGGGGGAAGGGGAACAGAACTTGTATAAATTTTGGCTCTGACCCCCAGGGACAGGAGGGGCGGGGCCCAATAGGGGAAATAGAGGTAAATCCTTTAAATCGCTACTATTCATAGAGTTCTTTATGGATTGTAGCCAAATTTGGCCACAAACATCTTTTTTGGAAGGGGAACAGAACTTATATAAATTTTGGCTCTGGCCCCCGGGGGCTGGAGGGGTGGGGCCCAATAGGGGAAATAGAGGTAAATCCTTTAAATCGCTACTAGTCATAGAGTTCTGCATGGAATGTAACCAAATTTGGTCAGAAATATCCTTGGGAGAATAAGAACTAAGTTTGTATAAATTTTGGCTCTGGTCCCGGGGGGCAGGATGGGCGGGGCCCAATAGGGGAATTATAGGTAAATCCTATAAATCGATACTTGTCCAAGAGTTCTGCATGGATTGTAACCAAATTTGGCCACAAACATCCTTTTTGGAAGGGGAACAGAACTTTTAGAAATTTTGGCTCTGGCCCCCCGGGGGCAGGACGGGTGGGGCCCAATAGGGGAAATAGAGGTAAATCCTATAAATCGCTACTTGTCCTAGAGTTTTGCTTTGATTGTGACCAAATTTGGCCATAAACATCCTTGGGGGAAGGGGAACAGAACTTGTATAAATTTTGGCTCTGACCCCCTGGGGGCAGGAGGGGTGGGGCCCAATAGGGGATTTAGAGGTTAATATTAAAATTCCTTCACAAAAGAAACAATGAACCTGTATTCAGAACATTACTTTGCATTTCAAACCAGGTGAGCGATACAGGCCCTCTGGGCCTCTTGTTTTATGTTACCGACTAGCGTTCTTTTGAATTTAAAATAAATCTGAGTTTTATACATAACGAAATAATGTACCTTAAAAAAGCTTTTATTTGGCAAAAGTATCTGGCCATGATTTATGAGTCAAAAGTCGTCGAAGCAACCCATGTTAGTTTTCTAAAAAGGAAACCAAAACATATATGCGGAAATTGTAATATTTCTAATGTTATATTTTTCCGGAAATATTCTTAAATGTTAAGTGGTTATGAAGATACGGCTATGTTAACTTATGATTTTTTTTGTCTTTGAAGAGACATCGATGAAATTGATAATTTTAGTAATTAATAAAGAATTATAAAAAATGACCGGTTTTATTGGTGTTGAAATTGTTATTTCAGAAATAATTTAAATATAAAATTTATTTCAGGAAAATGAGTTATTCAACTTATTGTTCTTGAATCAACTTTAAATATCATGAAATAAAAACAGCATACTGTAAATATATTTTGTTTAACTCCAAAATTCAACACTGCACACTTAGTATACTAAATTCAATATTTAAATGAAAAACCAATTTCTTTATTCCTTTGTTTGAGTCCTTCATTCACAGCATCTATGAGTGGCCTTGGCACTTTGATTCCATCTGCTTCCCAATACTGCTACCTAGCTATAACTATACTAATCCTTATAGCCATTGGCCAACAGCTGCCAAAATCATTCTGTCTTTGCACATTACAGAGTTACCTCCCTTGCTGATAGGTATCCATTGAGACATTATTATTTTGTGAGCAAATCTCTCATCGTTTTCTCTGAAAAGTATGAAGTTTCCCTTGCATATACATGACTAAAAGAATTAATCTTTCACCCCCTTTAGAGTGAGACAGGAGAATCTCAACCCGAGGGTTAAGATTCTTAAGTTGTCAATCACGAGGCTGTGTCGAGTGTTTGACAGCTTAATAATCTTATCCCGAGGGTTAAGATTTCTTGTCTCATTCCAAAGTAGGTGAAAGATTATTTTTCTCTTGCCCTGTACATCACATTGTGTTTCTAATAAAGCCGTGTCACTAAAGCGAGGATGAAGTAACCTCAATAAATTGTTGTCGTTGCTGTCAATTGTGATGTCATGTCACTGTTGTCGTAATGTTACACTACTGTTACTGCAACGTCATGATACTGTTGCCGTGATGTCAAAAATTGTGTTCATGCATTGTGAGACTGAGATTAAAGTTAAGGACTTTTATGTCGTATAGCTCTGAGCTCTAAGTCACTCTTCAGTGTAAGTACCGGAAAACATAGTCTGATATATATGTATACTGGAGCCCTTTATTTGTTTGCAGCCTTTACATTTCTGTGTGAGGCTGCAGACACTCCAGTGAGGACTGTTGGGAGGTATGCTTGAAAGTTTTGACTTTCTGAATTATTTACATGCAAATTATTGTTTTCTAGGTTGCTCCTGAGATGGTTTACGAGGAAAAATAAAAAAAAAATAACAGACTTTTATCCTAATGAATACAGGGTTGCATTACTTAGGATATCAATTTCTTTTGTATATTGAAATGAAGTTTTAATTTTTTTTTTTTTTTTACTCTGTCAGGTTTGGATAGGCTATCTAGTGGAAGAAGTGGTACATCGCCAGTATGAAGGCCATTTTTGTACTCCTCATGGTCTGGTCTTTTTTGGCAGGCCTACACTGCTGCCAATGTGGAAGTAAGTTTGTATTGTGATGGTACATCTGCTACAAATGGACAGTATGTCTGAGACTGGAAAGTGTCTGCTTATATGCAAAACTATTGTCTAAAACTCATAAACATTACATTACTTTTCTTTTTCAAAGGTTCTCATGCACTGCCACTTGAAATGACATGAAATGGAGATTTATATTGTTCTTTTGCTATCGGTGATGAAGTTCATTGGTGCAAAATATGGACATTAATTTGTAAAAATTCTTTTAAACCTCATTAATATATGTTAGTAGACAAAATATGGACATTGTATTGTTATGACAGGCATTGTTAATATCAGTAGACAAAATATGGACATTGTATTGTTATGAAAAACATTGATAATATCAGAAGAACAAATATGGACATTGCTTTGTTATGACAAACATTGTAAGTTGATATCAGTAGACAAAATATGGACATTGTTTTGTTATGAAAAACATTGTAAGTTGATATCAGTAGACAAAATATGGACATTGTATTGTCATGAAAAAACATTGTTAATATCAGTAGACAAAATATGGACATTGTATTGTTATGACAAACATTGTAAGTTGATATCAGTAGACAAAATATGGACATTGTTTTGTCATGAAAAACATTGTTAATATCAGTAGACAAAATATGGACATTGTATTGTTATGACAAACATTGTAAGTTGATATCAGTAGACAAAATATGGACATTGTATTGTTATGAGGACCATTGTTAATATCAGTAGACAAAATATGGACATTGTATTGTTATGACAAACATTGTTAATATCAGTAGACAAAATATGGACATTGTATTGTTATGACAAACATTGTTAATATCAGTAGACAAAATATGGACATTGTTTTGTTATGAGGGCCATTGTTAATATCAGTAGACAAAATATGGACATTGTATTGTTATGACAAACATTGTTAATATCAGTAGACAAAATATGGACATTGTATTGTTATGACAAACATTGTTAATATCAGTAGACAAAATATGGACATTGTTTTGTTATGACAAACATTGTTAATATCAGTAGACAAAATATGGACATTGTTTTGTTATGACAAACATTGTTAATATCAGTAGACAAAATATGGACATTGTTTTGTTATGACAAACATTGATAATATCAGAAGAACAAATATGGACATTGCTTTGTTATGACAAACATTGTAAGTTGATATCAGTAGACAAAATAATGGACATTGTATTGTCATGAAAAAACATTGTTAATATCAGTAGACAAAATATGGACATTGTATTGTTATGACAAACATTGTAAGTTGATATCAGTAGACAAAATATGGACATTGTTTTGTCATGAAAAACATTGTTAATATCAGCAGACAAAATATGGACATTGTATTGTTATGACAAACATTGTTAGTTGATATCAGTAGACAAAATATGGACATTGTATTGTCATGAAAAACATTGTTAATATCAGTAGACAAAATATGGACATTGTTTTGTTATGACAAACATTGTAAGTTGATATCAGTAGACAAAATATGGACATTGTATTGTTATGAGGACCATTGTTAATATCAGTAGACAAAATATGGACATTGTATTGTTATGACAAACATTGTTAATATCAGTAGACAAAATATGGACATTGTATTGTTATGACAAACATTGTTAATATCAGTAGACAAAATATGGACATTGTTTTGTTATGACAAACATTGTTAATATCAGCAGACAAAATATGGACATTGTTTTGTTATGACAAACATTGTTAATATCAGTAGACAAAATATGGACATTGTATTGTTATGACAATCATTGTAAGTTGATATCAGTAGACAAAATATGGACAATGTATTGTTATGAGGACCATTGTTAATATCAGAAGACAAAATATGGACATTGTATTGTCATGAAAAACATTGTTAATATCAGTAGACAAAATATGGACATTGTTTTGTTATGACAAACATTGTAAGTTGATATCAGTAGACAAAATGTGGACATTGTATTGTTATGACAAACATTGTTAATATCAGCAGACAAAATATGGACATTGTATTGTTATGACAAACATTGTTAATATCAGTAGACAAAATATGGACATTGTTTTGTTATGACAAACATTGTTAGTTGATATCAGTAGACAAAATATGGACATTGTATTGTTATGGCAAACATTGTTGATATCAGTAGACAAAATCTGGACATTGTTTTGTTATGAGGACCATTGTTAATATCAGTAGACAAAATATGGACATTGTATTGTTATGACAAACATTGTAAGTTGATATCAGTAGACAAAATATGGACATTGTATTGTCATGAAAAACATTGTTAATATCAGTAGACAAAATATGGACATTGTTTTGTTATGACAAACATTGTTAGTTGATATCAGTAGACAAAATATGGACATTGTATTGTTATGGCAAACATTGTTGATATCAGTAGACAAAATCTGGACATTGTTTTGTTATGAGGACCATTGTTAATATCAGTAGACAAAATATGGACATTGTATTGTTATGACAAACATTGTAAGTTGATATCAGTAGACAAAATATGGACATTGTATTGTTATGACAAACATTGTTAATATCAGCAGACAAAATATGGACATTGTATTGTCATGAAAAACATTGTTGATATCAGCAAACAAAATATGGACATTGTATTGTTATGGCAAACATTGTAAGTTGATATCAGTAGACAAAATATGGACATTGTATTGTTATGACAAACATTGTTAATATCAGCAGACAAAATATGGACATTGTATTGTTATGGCAAACATTGATGATATCAGCAGACAAAATATGGACATTGTTTTGTTATGAGGACCATTGTTAATATCAGTAGACAAAATATGGACATTGTATTGTTATGACAAACATTGTAAGTTGATATCAGTAGACAAAATATGGACATTGTATTGTTATGACAAACATTGTTAGTTGATATCAGTAGACAAAATATGGACATTGTATTGTTATGGCAAACATTGTAAGTTGATATCAGTAGACAAAATGTGGACATTGTATTGTTATGACAAACATTGTTAATATCAGCATACAAAATATGGACATTGTATTGTTATGGCAAACATTGTTAATATCAGTAGACAAAATATGGACATTGTATTGTTATGACAAACATTGTAAGTTGATATCAGTAGACAAAATATGGACAATGTATTGTTATGAGGACCATTGTTAATATCAGTTGACAAAATATGGACATTGTATTGTCATGAAAAACATTGTTAATATCAGTAGACAAAATATGGACATTGTATTGTTATGAGGACCATTGTTAATATCAGTTGACAAAATATGGACATTGTATTGTCATGAAAAACATTGTTAATATCAGTAGACAAAATATGGACATTGTTTTGTTATGACAAACATTGTAAGTTGATATCAGTAGACAAAATATGGACATTGTATTGTCATGAAAAACATTGTTAATATCAGTAGACAAAATATGGACATTGTTTTGTTATGACAAACATTGTAAGTTGATATCAGTAGACAAAATATGGACAATGTATTGTTATGAGGACCATTGTTAATATCAGTTGACAAAATATGGACATTGTATTGTCATGAAAAACATTGTTAATATCAGTAGACAAAATATGGACATTGTTTTGTTATGACAAACATTGTAAGTTGATATCAGTAGACAAAATGTGGACATTGTATTGTTATGACAAACATTGTTAATATCAGCAGACAAAATATGGACATTGTTTTGTTATGACAAACATTGTTAATATCAGTAGACAAAATATGGACATTGTATTGTTGATATCAGTAGACAAAATATGGACATTGTATTGTCATAAAAAACATTGTTAATATCAGTAGACAAAATATGGACATTGTTTTGTTATGACAAACATTGTTAGTTGATATCAGTAGACAAAATATGGACATTGTATTGTTATGGCAAACATTGTTGATATCAGTAGACAAAATCTGGACATTGTATTGTTATGACAAACATTGTAAGTTGATATCAGTAGACAAAATATGGACATTGTATTGTTATGACAAACATTGTTAATATCAGCAGACAAAATATGGACATTGTATTGTCATGAAAAACATTGTTAATATCAGTAGACAAAATATGGACATTGTATTGTTATGACAAACATTGTAAGTTGATATCAGTAGACAAAATATGGACATTGTATTGTTATGACAAACATTGTAAGTTGATATCAGTAGACAAAATATGGACATTGTATTGTTATGACAAACATTGTTAATATCAGCAGACAAAATATGGACATTGTATTGTCATGAAAAACATTGTTAATATCAGTAGACAAAATATGGACATTGTTTTGTTATGACAAACATTGTTAGTTGATATCAGTAGACAAAATATGGACATTGTATTGTTATGACAAACATTGTTAATATCAGCAGACAAAATATGGACATTGTATTGTTATGGCAAACATTGTTGATATCAGCAGACAAAATATGGACATTGTATTGTTATGAGGACCATTGTTAATATCAGTAGACAAAATATGGACATTGTATTGTTATGACAAACATTGTTAATATCAGAAGACAAAATATGGACATTGTATTGTTGATATCAGTAGACAAAATATGGACATTGTATTGTTATGACAAACATTGTTAATATCAGCATACAAAATATGGACATTGTATTGTTATGGCAAACATTGTTAATATCAGTAGACAAAATATGGACATTGTATTGTTATGACAAACATTGTAAGTTGATATCAGTAGACAAAATATGGACAATGTATTGTTATGAGGACCATTGTTAATATCAGTTGACAAAATATGGACATTGTATTGTCATGAAAAACATTGTTAATATCAGTAGACAAAATATGGACATTGTATTGTTATGACAAACATTGTAAGTTGATATCAGTAGACAAAATATGGACAATGTATTGTTATGAGGACCATTGTTAATATCAGTTGACAAAATATGGACATTGTATTGTCATGAAAAACATTGTTAATATCAGTAGACAAAATATGGACATTGTTTGGTTATGACAAACATTGTAAGTTGATATCAGTAGACAAAATGTGGACATTGTATTGTTATGACAAACATTGTTAATATCAGCAGACAAAATATGGACATTGTTTTGTTATGACAAACATTGTTAATATCAGTAGACAAAATATGGACATTGTATTGTTGATATCAGTAGACAAAATATGGACATTGTATTGTCATAAAAAACATTGTTAATATCAGTCGACAAAATATGGACATTGTTTTGTTATGACAAACATTGTTAGTTGATATCAGTAGACAAAATATGGACATTGTATTGTTATGGCAAACATTGTTGATATCAGTAGACAAAATCTGGACATTGTATTGTTATGACAAACATTGTAAGTTGATATCAGTAGACAAAATATGGACATTGTATTGTTATGACAAACATTGTTAATATCAGCAGACAAAATATGGACATTGTATTGTCATGAAAAACATTGTTAATATCAGTAGACAAAATATGGACATTGTATTGTTATGACAAACATTGTAAGTTGATATCAGTAGACAAAATATGGACATTGTATTGTTATGACAAACATTGTTAATATCAGCAGACAAAATATGGACATTGTATTGTCATGAAAAACATTGTTAATATCAGTAGACAAAATATGGACATTGTTTTGTTATGACAAACATTGTTAGTTGATATCAGTAGACAAAATATGGACATTGTATTGTTATGACAAACATTGTTAATATCAGCAGACAAAATATGGACATTGTATTGTTATGGCAAACATTGTTGATATCAGCAGACAAAATATGGACATTGTATTGTTATGAGGACCATTGTTAATATCAGTAGACAAAATATGGACATTGTATTGTTATGACAAACATTGTTAATATCAGAAGACAAAATATGGACATTGTATTGTTATGACAAACATTGTTAATATCAGTAGACAAAATATGGACATTGTTTTGTTATGACAAACATTGTTAGTTGATATCAGTAGACAAAATATGGACATTGTATTGTTATGGCAAACATTGTTGATATCAGTAGACAAAATCTGGACATTGTATTGTTATGACAAACATTGTAAGTTGATATCAGTAGACAAAATATGGACATTGTATTGTTATGACAAACATTGTAAGTTGATATCAGTAGACAAAATATGGACATTGTATTGTTATGACAAACATTGTTAATATCAGCAGACAAAATATGGACATTGTTTTGTTATGACAAACATTGTTAATATCAGTAGACAAAATATGGACATTGTATTGTTATGACAAACATTGTTAATATCAGCAGACAAAATATGGACATTGTATTGTTATGAGGAACATTGTTGATATCAGTAGATAAAATATAGATATTGTATTGTTGATATCAGTAGATAAAATATGGACATTGTATTGTTGATATCAGTAGACAAAATATGGACAATGTTTCGTTATGTGGAACATTATTGATATCAGTAGATAAAATATAGATATTGTATTGTTGATATCAGTAGATAAAATATGGACATTGTATTGTTGATATCAGTAGACAAAATATGGACATTGTATTGTTGATATCAGTAGACAAAATATGGACATTGTATTGTTGATATCAGTAGACAAAATATGGATTGTATTGTTGATATCAGTAGACAAATTATGGGCATTGTCTTGTTATGATGAACATAATTGATATCAGTTGAAAATTTTTATTTCAGGTTTCTTGCCAAAAGAATCATTTTACTATGTGAATGAGACTAGCCACTTCACCTGTGCGTTTGATGAACCCTACATGTTCAAAAACGCATCCCATATCTACATCACATTTAACAATACCGAGGTGGATCAGTCCTTCATCACTATCGTCAATGAAACCACAGTGACCTTCAGTAAGGTGATGCAGAAAGATGACGATGGAACGTACAAGTGTAGATTTAGAACTGACCTTGGAGACAACGACAGTCTTATTGGTACAGCTGAAGTCAAAGTCGACGGTATGTTGCATTGTCAGACCTACAGTAATGTTCTGTAAACCAGCTTTCTTTCGCAGTTAATAATTTTCTCAATTTCCAGTTCAAGTTAAACTCTTTGGATATATTAACATGGACAGATTTAAAAATTGAATTCAAATTGATATACAAATGTAAATTCTGTCTGTAATTGGCGGAGATAAAACCTTTACAAAACTTGGATCACAAAATTCACAAAATTAAAAAGCCAAAGAAAGTTACCTAACAGTCAATGGTGTTGTTGGCCACTACAGTAGCATATGAAGCTGTTTCATGTTATCTATTGAAGAAGTCTTAATGACAGCTAGTGTTTGTCTGTGCTGTTGACACTAGTTATTACAGTAAAACCTACCTTAATGACCACCCCTATGATATGATCACCTGCTTAACAAGACCACTTTCTTTATTTCTTAATTTCTTAATTAAATTTAACTTGTAACAAGCATTTTCATTGGCTTAACACTGCAAATCTTTGACTAAGGATTTCAGAAATTCTTAAAGACTTTACCAAATGTTTATGTTTCGTGAGGAATGTTTGTAAAAATATCAAAATAAGATTTTTTAAAGCGTTATAATAATGCCATAAGCTCATCAATGTGAAAATTGACCTCAACGTTTATCACATTGCATTTGATTGGTCGATACAGCAGTGTAATAGAGAAATTAATCTATCAATTAAAGTGGAATTACAGGTAAAAAGATTAAATTATAAGTATTATGGATTAACTTAAAATATATTTTTTAGCTCGCCTATTCGAAGAATAGGTACGGTGAGCTAATGTTGTCACCCCGGCGTCGGCGTTGGTATCAGCGTTGGCGTCCCATTTCACGTTAAAGTTTTTGAGCAAGTTTCTGTTTCGTGATTTATCATAGTTACTTAAGCTTCGATTATTCTTTTCATTCGATCTTGAACCATGTGAAAAAAGGGAAATAACTCTGATAGATAAATGGCAACATAATCTGTGAACATAAAATTTCCAGTGCTGTTGTTCGTAAGGTGTAAGTATTTGCATCTAAAAACATGTTTGTTTATAAATTACTGATGTATCATGTTTTATATCATATTGGCTTCTATTCCTTCATTAACCTTGCATACACATATTATATTATTCTGATATTAAATATATTCATTCAGAAATATGTAGCAATTTCAATATAGACCTGGCTGAATCAGATCTTGACCTTAACCAATTTTTAGCTCGCCTATTCGAAGAATAGGGGGAGCTAATGTTGTCACCCCGGCGTCGGCGTCGGCGTCAGCGTTGGCGTCCCATTTCACGTTAAAGTTTTTGAGCAAGTTTCTATTTTGTCTATTGTTTAAGCTTAAGTCATCATAAATGTTTATGATTTTATTTTCCTAATGTGTATGGATGCTGAACGTGATAATACAACCAATTTGAGGCCCTTTAGGGGGTTTTTGAGTCTGTTAATTTTTCATATTTCCATGTTAAAGTTTTTGAGCAAGTTTCTATTTTGTCAATTGGTTAAGCATAAGTCATCATAAATGTTTATGATTTTATTTTTCTAATGTGTATGGATGCTGAACGTGATAATACAACCAATTTGGGGCCCTTTAGGGGGTAATAGGCGAGCTTTGCTGTTCTCCAACAGCTCTTGTTATGTTATGGATGCTCCATACAAAGAGAAAATTTATTTCAAGTTAATTCATAACTGACCAACTTGTCTATAAAGTTATTTTTTCTTCATTCCTTGGATGTAAAAGCTTAAGTTCGGCTATTTTGTTTTGCATTGTAGATCCACTACAACCCATCAATGACATAGAATGTGTGTGGTACAATTGGAAAGATCGTCTGAATTGTACCTGGGATCTTCCATACCGCTACAAGGAGTACATCCAAGTTACCCTAACGTGGTAAGTAACACATATTTTACAGATTCAGTCTTATATATAATAAACGGGAAACCATTATGGTAGAAATTTAAAATTCATTCAGTATTTTGAATATGTTTCACTAAATTGAATGAAAATAAAGAAATTATGACAGTCTTGCATGTGATTTAAATAGATCTTATCTAGCATGTGATTTAAAAAGATCTTACCTAGGAAAATAAAAATCTTTTGAGGAATATTAAGGATATTTGGATAGTTAGTGTATATGTTTTATCATGTTCCATATGACAAACTACAGATCTATTGCAGCAGGAATAAAGGGTACCCTAAAATTGAAACATTTTTTAATAATTAAATTTTAAATCTGTTAAAAGTAACAAAGTAACACCACTGAAACCTCTCAGTCATACCATTTAATCATGTATCTTGTACAAAAATTAATTGATAATATTTTAACCATAAAAATTAACCTATCGTGTTATACTTTTAAAAAATCATGTACCTCACTAGACTAATTGTAATATCCCAAAAGTTATTCTGTCTGTTTCTGAACTCTCAGAATTATCTCGGCCTAAACATTCTCAATAGGAAAGCATTGCAGAAGCTAAGGAAGATCATTAACTTAAGATGTTAACTTGTGTGAGCAGATTGTGAGAGCTGCTTAATTAAGAAAAATGAAATAGTTTTTATCTTTTTCATGGTAATTAGAAATGGATAAAAGTAAAAAAAAAAAAAAAAAAAAAAAAAAAAAAATAATAATACAGAATAACTTGTTTAAACTGTATGCCACCAACCTTTAGTGAGTATATCCAAGTTTTCAGATTATATACATGTTTTAATTACTGTGAATAAAGAAGAGAAATATAGAATTACGCCGGATTAGTGTCAGTCTGTAGCTGTTCACAGTCAAACTACAAATGTCTCTGTTGAGGAAAAACACTGCATATCATATGGAAGATTATAAATTAACTACAAAATGTATTAAACTGAGTAATTTAATAGTGAATGAAGTTTGAGACATTTGTTCTCTAAACCAACATATTTTCGCATATTTCATAGACAATATGAAATCGCGAAAATGAATCCGTGCGATAATGTCAATGTCAAACACAAAAAGGTATGATCTTAAGAGTCTAGCTCGCAATATGAAATTGTCGTGAATAAATCGTTCTGCAGAAAAATGCGAAAATATGTAGATTTACAGTATTTGAACATTGAAATGTTTCTCACTCTCCATTAGTTACTGCTACTTTATATATCTGTAGTTTAGTGTATGTCCCTATACAAACATATACTTTAGTAACAAAGGATCTTTTACTATGTGATGTTGTTTGTATCGTATCGGTACGCACCTGGTATCAATTTCTATATTAAAGGATCTTTTCCTGTATGTAAACCTTTGCTTTATGATAACTTCCTGTTAAGAGCCATTTCTGCATTATGATTATTTCCTGTGTAAATTTGTCTCCACTTTCATGACTATTTCCTGTGCTTTATAATCACGGCATGTTCAACAAAATGAGGGAAGGGGACATATAGACTAACAGTTAGTCATTCTGATCTGTCAGGCTTATCTACATTTAAAAATTATAATTAAAAAATAGGGCAATAATAATGATTAATATATAATGCCATGCATTTATTTAGAATAAAGCAGGAACTGCATGCAGCAATCCTGTTAAAATTAAAAAAAGAAAGCAAGACAAGAATTTATGAGATGTTTAATCATTATTGAACATTAATTACTGTATAAAAAACATCTGTAGCTTTAGTGTTAATACTAGTGACAGGATTGTTTTATGTTACTTGTTTTACAGTGTTTATAGAGCTATCATACTATAATCAGTTTGCTTATCAGATAATGCTTCACCTGCATAGACACACATTCTATTTCCTATTAGGCACATGCTGTATTCTCAAATGCAATTTTTTTCTCTAGATCAATATCTAATCAGCACACATTATTTACACTATCATGCTTTAGACAAATGTTTATATAGTAAACCATATTAGTTAAGTCAAAGATTAGGGTAATTTTTGTTTAATTTGAACAACCTGTTCGACTGTTTGTTAAAGCCTTTATTTCAAGTATAAATCCTGACGGGCCTGCAGTTTCTTTTATACAGACCTGTGTGGACTTTGTCAAGGCTCGTCTGAAAACAATATAAAATCACCAGATATGTCTTGAATTCATAAACGAACAACTACTAGCTAGGTCCAACCAGTCAACCCGTTTAATTGAAAATGGCCCAGGATATGCTCTCAATACCTTCCTTGACCAAACATTGAATAAAGGTTGTATCATCATTGATATCCATGTTTCTAGAAAGTGTTGTGTAGGGATTGCGGACATTTTAGAGTTACACAGGTGTCCTCTATTGATACAACAAAACAATGTGCTAAGTCACCATATATCTTCTTCCCACCAATTCCATCTTTTTGTGACACGATCTGCTCTGGAAAAGGTTTAATCAAGTTACATATGAAAAATTTGCTAAAAAATCACCATTTTTGAGCTAAAAATCATACTTTTTTCATTTCTTGCGTAACATTTGAGAAAGCAATATAATTTTCTCACACAAATGTAATAACATAAATATCATTACCTGGTGAACGCAAAATTGATTTAACGGACATAGCCTTAAAGCCCAGGGGTGAAGATCTACCAGATTTCTTCAAAGGAACAATCATGACCTTCATTCAAGGTCATCTTTTTTGAAGGATAATATTTTTTAACAACTTGTTGATTGATAGATTTATAGATTGATGAATTTGACCTTTACTCAAAGTCACCGTGGTGAAATAAGCTAAAGCTTTAATAGTTTGGATCAATACTTTAATAGCTATAAGGCTTTGAAACATTTTATTGAGCCAGTAGCATGCTGATAAGGTGAAGAACTATCAATTATGTTGAAAAATAATGAAAATTGACCAAAATTTAAGGTCACATAGGTCAAATATATATATTGTAACATTTCAACCGCTTTTCAATAACCAAGATGCTAATATAATATATTATTGGGCCTGGTGCATGGTGAGGTATAGGGATATAGACTTTATAGTCCTTTGGATCTTCATTTAAAGTGCAGGTTTAATTAGAAAGTTTGTTATACAAGCTTTCAGACTTTTTTTTGCATTATTGGTTTGATATTGAGAAAGTATGACATGTCATATCCTAGCTGATTGAATTATTATTAATTTTTAAAATGGCATATTGTTGAATTTTGAGATATACAAAGCTGAAAAGGTATAATGGGAGGAATTGTTTGGCTGCCTTATTTGTTATCATATTGTAATAGATGTCTGGGGTCACTTTCTCAAAGTTAATTGAGACCGTAATATTGATGAAAGAAATTATTTTTGAAAACATTTATTGTTTGATATTTACAGGTGTAACTATAGCTTTAACTGCAGGTAATAAGAACCGTTACATTGTGCACAGACCATAGCCTCACCAGCCTTCCTTTGTTGTCTCCCCTTATATTCATTTAAAATCGCATGTCATGGTACATGTATGGGAGTTTAGGTTGACATCAAAATCTGCATGTGAATAAGTTAATGTTGTCGCATTTTGTGATTCGTATCAGCACTAATAAAGAAAGAGGTTTACCGTAGTTTAAATCTCTTTTAATCAGGCTTAATACTTTTAATGGTTTTTATATAGACGAAGTCTCAAGTGACCTTTCATAATCACCTTTTGTCCGCTGTTGTGCATCTTGCGTTGTCCATTGTGCATCATGCAGTGGCTTTAAACAATTGATATATTTGACTTCTTCTTCAAAACTGCAGAAGAAAATTCAATGGAACTTTGCACAAACCTTCTTAGGCATAAGGCTAATCAAAATTGTAAATTATATGGCCCCCACCCCAAGGGGCTGTGGGAGGGGCCAAAAGGTGTCAAAATGGTCAAAATTTCAAAAATCTTCTTCTCCACTGGTGGATGTGGTAGAATCAAGTAGTTTTCATAGATTGAAAGGTCTCAAGGCCCTCTACAAAAATTGTGAATTACATGACCCTGTGGTCTCATATTTTCCTTTGGGGAGAGGATCAAATTTACTATAGTTTATATAGGGAAAACACATTTATGAGGATTATTTGCTCAATTTTCATAGGAAATATAACAGATGTAATGGAATCAAATACTCTTCATGTAAAATGTAGATTCAAAGGTTAAATTGATATGATCACTGACTGACTTCAAGAGCCTGATGGGCCAATATATAGTGCTTATATGTCTTTGTTTCATTCTGTATTCAAACTCAGGTGACCGTTAAGGCCCATGGGCCTCTTGTTTGTTTTTTTATACTTGGCTGATACACTTTTACAAAGAGCTTGCATTGATGTTTAGTTTTATCAATTTTGCAAACATTTATACCGTTCCGACTACAGGTAAAGTACTTTAAGTACTTTTGCCATGTTTATGATAAACAGGAAATAATCAGATTAAGCCACATGGTATGCCAAACCTTCATAATGTAAGGTATTAACTCCTCATTCATTTTATACGACGTAAAAAACACTGTATAGAAATTTATTTTTTCTTCTGAGAGGTATGCGTATTCCATTATTACATATTACAGAGTTGTCTCCCTTAATTGTGGGTAGGTATATCCATTGAGATGTCATTTTTTTGTGAGCAAATTTTACAATGAAAAGTATGATGTTAAAAGCTCACAAAAACATGCTGTCACTATCAATACCTACCAGCAAGGGCAGATAACTCTGTAATACAGAATTGTCTAATGAACAATATTCTGTATTTGTATATTACTGTACAGTACTATCTTCCCTTGTGGGTAGGTATTGATTGTGACTTCATGTGTTTGTGAGTGTAATGTTACACTTGACTGAGAAAACGAGGTGAATTACACCTACAAAATAATGATGTCACAACGGATACCTACCTGAAAAGGAGCTAACTCAGCTAAAAACTCTCTAAGCTACTTATACTAAATGGTAGATCCATTCATTTGTTGAACCTTGATTTCTCTCCCAATTGGCTATATTTCAGATTCATCTGAGGTTATTTACGCTCCATTTTATCTTTGTGGCTATTACCTCCATACATGTACCAGAGTTAGGTGACAATGAATCTGATCTCCCGATAGCAGATTTTGTAGCTTTGATATCATATATCATAAAAAGAAGAGTTTCTTCTTATTATTGAGAATTGCTTCCCAAACTCACTGCTGTATTTGATATTCTATACCACTCCCCACAGATGTCAGTCAACCTGTTGTGACTATATATGCCAGGCTAGTTCATCCAAGGCATCAACCTTCCATCACTTTTAGCCTTCCATCACTGTCAACCTTCTATTACATCAACCTTCTATCACCATCAACCTACCATCACCATCAACCTTCCATCAACCATCAACCTTCTATCACCATCAACCTTCCATCACCATCAACCTTCCATCACTATCGACCTTCCATCACCATCAACCTTCCATCACCATCAACCTTCCATCAACATCAACCTTCCATCACCATCAACCATCCATCACCATCAACCTTCCATCACCATCAACCTTCCATCACCATCAACCTTCTATCACTATCAAACTTCTATCATCAACCTTCCATCACCATCAACCTTCCATCAACATCAACCATCCATCACCATCAACCTTCCATCACCATCAACCTTCTATCACTATTGACCTTCCATCACCATCAACCTTCCATCACCATCAACCTTCTATCACCATCAACCATCCATCACCATCAACCTTCCATCACCATCAACCTTCTATCATCAACCTTCCATCACCATCAACCTTCCATCACCATCAACCTTCCATCACCATCAACCATCTATCACCATCAACCTTCCATCAACCATCAACCTTCTATCACCATCAACCTTCTATCACCATCAACCTTCAATCACCATCAACCTTCAATCACCATCAACCTTCCATCACCATCAACCATCTATCACCATCAACCTTCCATCAACCATCAACCTTCTATCACCATCAACCTTCCATCACCATCAACCTTCAATCACCATCAACCTTCAATCACCATCAACCTGCCATTACCTGGAACCTTTGCTTTTCATACTTTCTTTTTCACTTTCCTCCCAAAATACAAATATATAATGTCGAGTCCATTCGTCCTATGACCCAACACTCAGTAAATGCACATTCAAGCACTGTCCTCTTATACATCCCAAAGACTGTTTCACCAATTTATATGGGTTTTTTTTATCTTTGTTGATAAATCAAGAAAATGTTGGGCATATTGATACATACAATTGAATCATGTTTATCGAATGACCTTCAGGGGCCGTTTGACCTTCAGGAAAGGGTCACGCTCATTGTTGATTGGTAAGTGTCGAGTGTTGAGAAAGGAGAGCTGTACATGGGATACCAGGGAGGTGACCTTAGACCACAGTTGGATACTCTTAAATCTCACTATTAGTAGGGGAGGTAACTCTGTGTCCCATCGTCAATGGATCAGCACAGCAGATCGCGGTAATATTCTGGATGTTCCATCAACTGTTGAACTAACAATGTTGATTTAAAATCTGCACATTTTCAGTTATATTAATTAGTTATTAAAACTTTATATGTAAATTACCATCTGAGTTTGTGGTAATTAGCATATATGTTTTCAGCTCTGTATACCATAGTTTCCAGAGAATTTTCAATCATTGCTGTTAGCTTTAGAACTCACTGTACAACTTAAGTGTAAAAGTAGACATTGACAAGTTATAAATTTTAATAAAGACTTAAGCATAATGTCACTATTTTTTAACTTCATCAGGGTATGAAAGAATTTATTTTTTTGCAAACTGTGTGAATCTGTGTAGTGGATTCTCACAAAAGTTTGGAAACAAAACTTATTTCATACCCCAATGAAGTTAAAAAATAGTGACATCAGGGCTTATAATTCATTTTTTAGTCTATTTGATAACATGAAATATGTTTAAACATACGATTCCATTGGTTTTCCAATGGATTATTTTTTCAAAATCCATATGCAACGTCGATGTCTCTATTGTGTAGTCATGATAATGTCTGGTTTTCGCACCATTCTCGGATTTTTTCTTTATAGTTGTATGAAGAAAAAGTATCTGACAAAGACAGATTTAGTGGGAGAAGAAAGAAAAATTAATTATTTTTACATAAATATCAAAATTGGAGTTCCGGTCCTTATCGTTTTCATAATGCATGTCAGAAATGCTAGGGACTAGTATATATGTAATTGCCATGGAATGACAGTCGTTGTGTTGTACAGCATTGCAGCATGCACATAATACATAAGGTCAACTTAAAGAGCTTATTTGTGCAGATTTCAACAGTGTATGTCATTTTTATTGTCAGAAAAATAAGGAAGATCTGATAGTAAATAAAATACCACAAACTTGGCAGTCAGTGTACAAAATTCTGTACTGATATAGATTCAAACATGGACATGCCAGCTTGTTATTTATTTACTTTGTTCAGGGCCCTGTAAAATCTTCTGAAAAATAGGACAAATTCACGTACCATGTTATAGCTAATAACGTTTGTGAGAGACTATTGTTATAATTAGTGATGGAATGACGCTCAAAGATGATATCTGACACCAACATTATTTTAGCAGGAAAATTACACAGAGTTATATACGTTCTATCACCACTGGTGATACTAATCCGGCATAACGTTATCAGGTATCACATGGTACATAAATAAGTCCTATTGTCTAATGAACTTGGACTATTATAGCTAATGTCATAGTAACATGGACTCATCTAGACTAAAGAATTCATATGACTAGAAAATTAACATTAACTCTGTTTTTTGCTTGATTAGACCTTAAACCAGCACTAGTGGATATCGACAATGAAAGCTAGTCTTTTAGGATAAAAGCAAAGTCTCTAAAATTGAATCGAGTTTGCTTACAATTAATCATCATTTTAACATATATTGTTAATGGTCATTTACTAGGTAATGACATATGCTAGGTTTAAGAAGAAGAATGTAGGGGTACATGGAGAAGAAACGTTCTGTCAGAATCTGACCATTACCCAATGTTGTAGTAGCTAGGTTTGAACATGTGAGGCAAAGGTCTGCTAGCCTCACAAAATGCATTATAGATAGGCTATTGACAAGTATTGTAGTCCAAGAGTGAACTCATTCACCCCTATAATTTCATATGGACTGATCCGTTGCTTGATTAGGAAGAGTCCAAATGTGTCATCAGAGGTGAATGGGTTGATTTAGGACCCTGTTTATTTTCTTCTTCATTATTCTGTAGCATTTTATACTAGTTTTTGCTTGTTTGATTTGTTTATTATTGATTAACATTCTAGCTTTAATATGCTTGGTAGATTCCACATGCATGTTTAGACTAACATTATGACCAAGGGCAGAATGAGGCATTCACATAATCTGCATTTTCTGTGTTTGTTTATAACCTTCAACTCTACAAATTAAGAAAAACAACAAAGGTTTTATTTTCCAGATTCTAAAACAAAATGTTTTTATCTGCTTCCTAATGAATCAGGATATTTATTTAAAAAGTTGTGATTTTCACAAAAAAGACATCTCTAAAGTACAAGTTTTTTTCTCCCATCCAGTTCATAAATTATTTACAGAAAATTTATAACTTAAATTGTTGTGACTGATGTTGCTCAGAAATCATTACTTCATGGATCTCTTACCTTTTTTCACTAAATAGTCATTAACTGACTTAGGCTCTTATTGGCTAGCTATAGATACAATTATTGTACATGTTGTGAAGGCTGGGTAAACTTGAATATTTAGGTACAATGGGGCGACTAACACATGTCCTAACATGGAGAAAAAGACAAAGTGTACATGGAATAATACGGATGCTGCGCTGGACACATCCCCGTGGTATTTCCAAATGGTTGTCACCGACACCAGACAGGGAAACAAGAATGTGACAGGAAAATGGATTATGAAAAACACTAAAGACAATGGTAATTCACTAAAGGATTTTTTTGGAGGGGGGAAGGGGATGATGCTGATTTTCAGGGAATTTTTATGTATCTTTTATATATAGTATAATAATCGCCCATCCTTGTCCTGCCCTGCCCTGCCCCATCCCCTTGTATTCCATCCTGTCGTTTCACGTCTCGCTCACAGAGTAGCGGGTCATTTACTTATGTTTCTAGATGTCAATTTGCACAGTTATCTGCCCTTGTACTTAGTACTGATTCTAAATTAATAGTTACATTGTTTTATCACAAAATAATGATATAACATAGGATATGCTCTCAAAGGCTTATACGTGCACAGTGTGATTCAATAAAAGGGATTTGGCAGCATAAATTGCAGATCAGGTTTTATGGAATATGTGTGCTAAAAGATAGGGTTGGAAATAAAATCAAATTTGAAAAATAGCTGATTTCAAAGGTATCTATGGAAGTGTGTGGAAGGATATCAAAGCAAATGGATGTCTGGTCTATTCTCTCACTGTATGTTTTAGAATGAGGTAAAATTTCAAATCAGTAGTTTGTCTGTTAAACAAAGGATGCCATTAAGTTACCAGGGTGAGAAACATTTTTGACCTTGACATAGGATTTTCTAATAGAGATTCTTATTCTTGTAAGAGTTTGTTTTTATTTGGAATTAATTTGTTGATTGTATCATTATTTACTAGAGGAGTTTTTGATTTGAAAGTACACTTGAACTTTTTATTAACATGCTGGTTTTTTACTCGAATTCACACCGACACCTCTATATGTGAAACACTGAATCAAGGTCTATAACTCTGCCAGCCATATACCATTACCCTATTTCAGAAAAAAAAAGTATGAATATTAACAGACTGTATAAGATATGACATGGGAATATCTCAGTCGACAGACAGATACTTCATTTTTAATTTGGTATAAAATACAATCTAATTAAAGTAAGATTTGTAATTGAGCTCGAATAAAGATCTAACAACGCTCCGTGTGGGGTCACCTCAGCATGACCCCTTGCCTAGAATTTGAACATCTCAGGATGTAGTAGTAGCCATTTAGTAGCCAATTAGAGGTGTTTTGCTGATATCATGACAATTAGAGTAAACAGTTATGTATCATTCCTTCAGAAAATCAATGTTAACATGTATTCCTATCATGCAATACATTTGGTACTAATTGATTTAGAATTATACCTGCTGCCCTTATTGCATGATTCTGAAGAGCAACTAAATCTACTTAGTTCCGTTCTCTTGAGACAATGTTCTTTTTCACACAATTTCTTGTCTGATTTTGCCTTGTTTTTGGCCTTTCTTTGAGCTAGCTTTTACCTTCTTTTATAAAAGACTTAGGATTCTGTGTCCTTGGGTTCTGTCACATAACACAGGCAAACCAAAGTCTGTATTAATGATGGCTTATTTTTGTGAATGTTGGATAATCTACATTTGAGTTGTGAGACGACTGGCTTAACTATTTTCAACAAAACATGACTATACTGTGAAGCATGCATACGTTCCTTGCAAATGAAGCAATGTGCCTATAAGTGATCTCATCTGATGATGGTATATGTTAAATGATAAAACAAATACCAGTTCTATTTCAGCTTTTAGGTCTGTATAAAAACATCTTTTTACTGTTATGCAAGACGATCTGTTAATACCCGAAATGGAAAATTAACATTTCTAATATCAGTCATATAATGCTTCAATGTAAAAGCTACAATCAACTTGCTTGTATACACAGTGATCGACCGACTACTTCTCTGAAACTACTTGAAGAATTTCCACGAAACCTGATGGCAGTTTTCTGGATATAGTGTAAATGTACCTTATCCATATTAGAACATGATAACACTACTTTTTTTAAGAGTTTTGCCCCTTTATCACAAAATGTTCAACTGACTACTCCTTCTAAACTGCTGCAGGAATTTCAATGAAACTTGGTGGCAATAATCCTTATACTGTGTAGATGGTCATACTCTATATCAAAACAAAGTACCAAGACCTTCTTTTTTAAAGTTATGCCCCTTTGTTTCGAAACGGTCAGCCAACTACTTCTTCTAAACTACTGGAGGGATTTCAATGAAACTTGGTGGTAATTATCCGTATACAGTGTAGATGTTCATAAATTATATCGGAACAAGGTACCTTTGCCTTTTAATGCCCCTCAGATACAAAATGATAAAACAACTTCTCCTAAACCACTAGATTGATTTTAATGATATTTTGTGGCAATAATTCTGATACCGTAATGATGTTCATAATCAATATTTGAACAAGATACACACCTACACCTATTTTTGAGTGATGTCCCTTTAATACAACAGGGGGAGGGGATATAAGTTGACCTCCAGGACAACAGTTCTACCTATTGATGGATATACCACACATGTTGTGAAGACTACGTGATATTTGAATGTTTATAGGCGCAATGGTGTAACTAACATATGTCCTAACATGGAGAACAACACTATGTGTATATGGAAAAAAACAGATGCTACGCTTCAAGCGATATGTTGGGAATTCATGTTGACAGTCTACAATACCAGACACAGAAATGACAGTGTGACGGAAACTGATTGGATACCAAAAATCCCGAAAGACAATGGTAAATAACTGGGTACAATAATGATATACTGGTATGTCCTAATGGTGCTTCAACCTTTCTACCAGTTTACATCTCTACATACAGTTATAATAAGTGTGTACAGAGAGAGTTGTTACGACAATTTTACCCTGGAAGGCCTCGATCGTCTATTGCAAGGACATTGACTGCTGTAGTTATTTCTTTAATGCACAGAAACTGCCAGAGTCATTTAGGATATTTCTTTAGCACCCTAAAAACAGCCAGGGTCATTTAGGATATTTCTTTAGTGTTCTAAAAACAGCCAGGGTCATTTAGGATATTTCTTTATCATCCTAAATACAGCCAGGGTCATTTCGGATATGTGTTTAGCGACCTAAATACAGCCAGGGTCATTTAGGATATGTCTGGTTTGGAGGTGGAGAAAATCCAGAGTTCCTGGAGATAAACCTCTTGAAACCTCTTGTTCTTTGGTCAGTATCTTGCTGCCCTGTCATGGAGGACTAGAGATGTTGTAATGGGATACTTTAAAGTGAATAGTTGACAAAGGAAGGCTTAATTTGGTAAAAATGGTGTTTATGTATCCAGAATAATTTCTTATGAAATTGAAAAATAAAATTTCCCATCAAAATAGCTCTGCATACGAAAAAATTAATATATATATTATAGGAATCCTAAAACATCCTCCAGCTGGCTATGTCAGTGTTAACATTTCCCCACAGCCTCGCTTTCAAAGAAATAGGCGAATACTGTGCTAAATTTACATGGGTCTTTTCCATAATTTCAGTGGCCACAATGTTAACTGGACAATTTAAGCAGAACCTTGCTGACGTTTTGATATACATTGTATAAGGACTATGGGAAGGCCAATGAGCGCATTAAGACTGGTTTTCTTTGCCCAACTATTCACTTTAGCCACCTAGCTGACGTGGCCCCTGACTGTAATAACCATTCAGGTTGGATCCCTTGAAATGTTCTGATTGTTTCTTCCATGTTTATGCTGTATTTGATATTCTTCCAAATGAGACTGGTCCTGTTAAATTGATACTACATAAACAGAAATACAAGATAATTGACCATTTCCATGAGGTAGCGGGTCCTACTTTTAAGGTGTTCGGCCTTTTGGAGATTTTGTTCATCAATGATTTGAGAGTTTTATCTTATTTGACCTGTTGTTCATCATTCATTTGAGAGTTGTTTTTTAACCCACCATCATCAGATGGTGGGCTATTCAAATCGCCTTTCATCCGTGGTCCGTGGTCCGTGTCCGTCCGTCCGTCCGTCCGTCCGTCCGTCCGTTAACAATTCTTGTTACCACTATTTCTCAGAAAGTACTGAAGGGATCTTTCTAAAATTTCATATGTAAGTTCCCCTATGGCCCTAGTTGTGCATTTTTCATTTTGGAACTGATCGGTTAACAAGATGGCTGCCAGGCGGCTATCTTGGATTTTGGTAATTAAAGTTTGTTACCGCTATTTCTCAGAAAGTACTGAAGGGATCTTTCTCAAATTTTATATGTATGTTCCCCTAAGACCCTAGTTGTGCATATTGCATTTTGGGACCGATCGGTCACAAAGATGGCTGCCAGGCGGCCATCTTGGATTTTGGTAGTTAAAGTTTGATAACGCTATTTTTCAAAAAGTACAGAAGGGATCTTTCTCAAATTTTATATGTAGGTTCCCCTAGGACCCTTGTTGTGCATATTGCATTTTGGGACCGATCGGTCAACAATATGGCCAACAGGCGGCCATCTTGGATTTTGGTAGTAAAAATTTGTTACCGCTATTTCTCAGAAAATACAGAAGGGATCTTTCTCAAATTTCATATGTAGGTTCTTTTATGGCCCTAGTTGTGCATATTGCATTTTGGAACTGATCAGTCAACATGATGGCTGCCAGGCGGCCATCTTGGATGCCAGACAGCCATCTTGGATTTTGGTAGTTAAAGTTTGTTACCGCTATTTTTCAAAAAGTACAGAAGGGATCTTTCTCAAATTTTATATGTAGGTTCCCCTAGGACCCTAGTTGTGCATATTGCATTTTGGGACCGATCGGTCAACAAGATGGCTGCCAGGCGGCCATCTTGGATTTTGGTAGTTAAAGTTTGTTACCGCTATTTTTCAAAAAGTACAGAAGGGATCTTTCTCAAATTTTATATATAGGTTCCCCTAGGACCCTAGTTGTGCATATTGCATTTTGGGACCGATCGGTCAATAAGATGGCTGACAGGAGGCCATCTTGGATTTTGGTAGTTCAAGTTTGTTACTGCTATTTTCAAAAAGTACTGAATGGATCTTTCTCAAATTTCATATGTAGGTTCCCCTAGGACCCTAGTTGTGCATATTGCATTTTGGGACCGATCGGTCAATAATATGGCCGACAGGCGGCCATCTTGGATTTTGGTAGTAAAAGTTTGTTACCGCTATTTCTTAAAAAGTACTGAAGGGATCTTTCTCAAATTTCATATGTAGGTTCCCCTTAGGATCCTAGTTGTACATGTTGTATTTTGGGACCAATCGGTCAACAATATGGCCGGCAGGCGGCCATCCTGGATTTTGATAGTTAAAAATTGTTACAGCTAATTCTCAGAAAGTACTGAATGGATCTTTCTCAAATTTCATATGTAGGTTCCCTTAGGTCCCTAGTTGTGCATATTGCATTTTGTAACTAATAGGCCAACAAGATGGCTGCCCAGCTGCCATCTTGGATTTCATCGTTGAAGTTTTTTACCACTCTTTCTTAGAAAGTACTATAGCGATCTATCTCAAATTTTATATGTAGTGTGTTTGAAACAGTTTGAAAAGGAGGGAAAAGATCCCTCTTTCCATTGTCAGACATAGATCATTCTTTGGTGGGCGCCAAGATCCCTCTGGGATCTCTTGTTGTACATTATGTCAAGTTTTCGATGTGTCGGTCCATTAATTATGTTAAGTGGTATTGATATGTCTGTCAACAGTCGAAGCTATTTGTCTATCATTGAAAAGTTGTTGCAGTTATATGCGAGTTATGGGAGCTTTCATTATTCAGAGGTTTTTTTGGTTTATTTTTTGGAGTATGGCTTTCGTTGTTGTAAGTTTTTGAGAATTGTTTGTTGGTTTTTTTTTTTAAATGTTTGCTCATTTGAGCTGCTGTTTATTCTTGGAATTGTTTGTGATCTGAGTAAATATTCATTATTTGAGCTGTTCATCATTTTAGGTGCTGTTCATGATTTGTGCAAAAATTCATTGAACTGTTTGTCATTTTGATGAGATAATTCAATTAAAGGTAGGATAAAATCTTTCATCTTATGTAATTTCTTATTTCTGAATAAACATTGTTTGTACAAAGTTTTCTATCTTTCCCTTCACCTTATAATGACCCGCCCAATCACTCCCATCCATTCTTATTCTGATCTGACATACAAAGGCAGAAACATTTATGTGTTATAATGACATTTATTAATTTATTCAATTAACTCATTCACCCCTTACATTTCAAAATAGACTATTCCAGCCTTTGATCTAGAATAATCTAAAGGCATTTTCAGGGGTGAGTGGGTTAACATACTGTATAGCATGAAATGTTTGAGAGCATTTTATTCTGTAGTACTTAGAATTATTTTGTGGATAAAAATGTTTGTTTAATTCTGTTTTCATATCTGGATCTATTATAATGTTAGCCATGAACACAGTAACATTTCTAGGAAACAAACATTTCATGCTATACAATATCACATTCTCAGTTGAAGGTTTTTTGGGGGTTGAATGAAATAAAAATGATGTTTCCATGTTCATTTCATACATTTTGTGTATTTTTGATTTTATTCTTAGACAAAAAAAGTTAGCAATACAATTTTGGAGAATAGCTGAATTACAGAATTTATCAACAATATTGTTGATATAAGTAAAAACATATTTTTGTGGAACAACTTTTTCATTTGACCCTTACTGATTGTTTTAATTGAAAGTTCATTAATTACACATTCATTTGTTTTTATAATTACTTACCAAGTAAATGCCAGAGCTGTTTTTGACATAACGGGACTGATTCATGTACCACATGATACTTGATAAGGTTTGTGTGGGACTATAAATCAAAACTTTCTATTGGTGATGGAATGATGTTAAAAGATGATATCCCATGCTAACATCATTTCAGCAGGAAGATTACAGAGTAACGTTCCATATCAACAATGAAGGTACTAACCCTGTATAAAAAACGTTATTTGGTATCACATGGTACATGAATTAGTCCCTTTAGCTAAACAAAGAAAACAATTATTCAGAATAACAGAAATACACTGAAAATTCTCTTCAAAAAGCTTATCAAACATGCCAGTTTGATAGGTCAGTCAGTCTGATTAAATCTTTAATTCTTTGCATATTTCATTAAATTAGGTTCATTGACAATTTTAAAACATTATATGGTTTTCTAGTATTCAATAATTACCTGAAATTTGTAAGTGATTGAATTTCTATGAAATGAATGGATAATTCTGTATTTCTTGCTTTGTACTCTTATCCACTGTCATAATTTCTATAGTTAAACCCAGCCCAGTGAAGTCGTTTCACCATGCATTCACAAACGAGAGCACCTGTGTTCTGCTTACCTGGGAGTATGACCGATACATTGGATCATCTAGAGAGAAGTACTTCAGGATACAGTACTCACCTGTCACAGATCCATCACAAAATCATACGGTATAGTGATTCTTGCTGTCATATTGATATGTATACATGTTGTCAGACCCAATGTTTGAATGTGGTAGGTGGCAGCAGCTGAGGGTATTGAATAGTTATATTTATTAATCTGCATACAATTCTAGACTTTGCCCCTCGGATAAAGGGAACAGAACCAGGTCCCTTATTTACATTTTTTCCTTTGATAGACATTCAAGAAAAACTATATCCGCTACTATTCTACATTTGCACATTACAAAGTTATCTGTCCTTGCTGGTAGGTATAGATTATGACGTCATGTATGTGAGCATAACAAATGTCATAATTTTTAGAGAAAACGGCGTGAGTTTCGCTCCCAAAATGATAACAACAGAAGGGATATATATCCACGAGGGAGGTAATTCTGCAAAATGCAAAGATGGAATAATGCAGTGTAACTTAATGCATGGTATAAGAGTCCATATTGGCTGGGGAAATGAACCTTCTGGTAGATACAGTGAAAGATTAAGAGTTTGTTAAAATGTCTTGTTTTGATTGATTAATCAAGTTAAAAAGATTTAATTATTTATTATTTCCTTTAAATACATAATAAGTAACATGTACGTAACCACAGAAAGTGTTTGTTGTTTACCAGGTGTGGACTGAAAAATACAATAAGACCATCTGCGGACTGACACCTTACACCAAGTACCAGTTTACCATCGCTGTCCATCCAGATAGAAACGCAGTGAAGGGGTACTGGAGTAACTCTGTCAGCCAACAATTCACTACTGACCAAGATGGTTTGTTCTCCTTGATATTTGAAATAGAAATATGATGGTTATAGTTGATAAGATCCTCTTTCATAAGATGAGGGTGTTGGGCCGTATAACCTTATCATGGCTCATCCTATCTATTCCATTATGTCCAGTTTTTAGCCCACCATCAACAGATGGTGGGCTATTCAAATCGCTCTTTGTCCGTGGTCCGTCCGTCCGTCCTTCCGTCCTTCCGTCCTTTAACAATTTCTCAAATTGCATGTGCAGGCTCCCCTAGGGTCCTAGTTGTGCATATTGCATTTTGGGACTGATCGATGAACAAGATGGCCGACAGGCCACCATCTTGGATTTTGACAATTGAAGTTTGTTACCGCTATTTCTCAGAATGTAATGAAGGGACCGTTCTCAAATTTCACATGTAAGTTCCCCTAGGGGCCTAGTTGTGCATATTGCATTTTGGGACCAATCGGTTAACAAGATGGCCGACAGGCCGCCATCTTGGATTTTAACAATTGAAAATTGTTACCGCTATTTCTCAGAAAGTACTGAAGGGATCTGTCTCAAATTGCATGTGCAGGTTCCCCTAGGGGTCTAGTTGTGCATATTGCATTTTGGGACTGATCAATGAACAAGATGGCCGACAGGCTGCCATCTTGGATTTTGACAATTGAAGTTTGTTACAGCTATTTCTCAGAAAGTACTTAAGAGATCTGTCTCAAATTGCATGTGCAGGTTCCCCTAGGGGCCTAGTTGTGCATATTGCATTTTGGGACCGATCGATGAACAAGATGGCCGACAGGCCGCCATCTTGGATTTTGACAATTGAAGTTTGTTACAGCTATTTCTCAGAAAGTACTGAAGAGATCTGTCTCAAATTGCATGTGCAGGTGTGCACATTGCATTTTAGGACCGATCGGTGAACAAGAAGGCCGACAGGTAGCCATCTAGGATTTTGATAATTGAAGATTGTGACTGTTATATATCTCAGAAAGCAGTCAAAGGATCTTTCTGAAATTTCATGTGTAGTAATATGTAGTAAAAGCTTGAAAAGCAGAGAAAAGATCCCTCTTTCCTTTGTCAGACAAAGATCGTTCTTAGGTGGGCGCCAAGATCCCTCTGGGATCTCTTGTTCAGATAGTCAACACAATTTTGTTTTATGTATAATTAGCCCCAATGTGATCTATCAGAATTAATTCCCCATATTTCTCTTTATCTGTAGTGATAAAGAAGGAAAGTACATGTTCGAAGGAAAAGTAACTCAGAATGAATGATTGGTGTTACTCTATATGATGATTCATTCACTGTAAGATGGGTCCATTGACCTTATTTGCTATCTTGTAACTTTGGTATGGTATATTTTCCTTTTTTTAAAATTAAGCACATTTCAATCATGTTTTAAGTCTTCAAACATGATCAGTACCATAATTGGAATGACTATTAAAAAAGAAATGAAAAATATAAAATGGATGAAAACAAAATAAAGTAGCTTAAAAAAGGAATGACTGGAATAAGTAGAATTAAAATATTTTAAGATTTTATTGAAAATTAAACAAATTGTTGGATTTTGATTAAACCTGATACTTGCAATTGTAACATGGCAATATGAAGATATCAGTAAGGTTCCTATAAGTTGTTTGTAATATGCACAACAAATGAAGCTGATTAATAAGTAATTTCCTTGCTCCCCCAAGATTCGTTATAACCATGTATTACCCTCTTATTAATTCTGTTGATAGTTCCTGGAGCAGCCCCTGAGATGGTTGGATATCGTCAGCCGACAGAATTTTGTATGGACAAAGAAGGGACTCTTCACAATATCAACACAACAATTTATTGGAAGGTACAAGGTCAATCTAATTATAAATTCTACACCAGAAAGTAAGAGGTGTAGATAATCATTGTTCAAACTAAATTTATGTTCATGCAACGATCATTTATCATTTGTCACTTATTAGAATGATTCATGTATGTTCACCATGGAATATATATAGATACATTGAAGCTACTGCTATGCAATGCCGCAATAAAATTCATATTAATTATAATTGATTTACTCAATCCGTATATAGTTTTGAATTTATCTTTTTTTCCCAACTAACAGTAATGGTTTATCAGTTTTTTCAGATCACCTTAACTTCAGTATCTCCTTTTGAACCTAAATAACTTATTTCTGTTTTAACTTGCATACTTTTATCTCACATAGTTATGAAATAGATTATTCCTCTTTTCAAATTTTTTTTTGTCATTATCTCCCTTTAATTATCCCCCGCCCAATGAAGTTGGCGGGGGATATACAAATGGGTTCCGTCCGTCCGTCCGTCCGTCTGTCCGTACGTCCGTACGAATGGTTTCCGGAGCATAACTCTAAAACCAGTAGAGATATTTCCACGAAACTTCATAGACACATTGGTCTTATGGTCTAGTAGTGCCTTTTACTATTTTAAGGTTTTCACTTTTTGTACTTTTTTCTGTAACCATGGAAACATTGCTGAAAATTGCAGATTTTTGTGTAAGAATCGTTTCCGGAGCACAACTCTAAAACCAGCAGAGATATTTCCATGAAACTTCATAGACACATTGGTCTTATGGTCTAGTAGTGCCTTTTGCTATTTTAAGGTCTTCACTTTTTGTACTTTTTTCTGTAACCATGGAAACATTGCTGAAAATGGCAGATTTTTGTGTAAGAATCGTTTCCAGAGCACAACTCTAAAACCAGTAGAGATATTTCCATGAAACTTCATAGACACATTGTTCTTATGGTCTAGTAGTGCCTTTTGCTATTTTTAGGTTTTCACTTTTTGTGCTTTTTTCTGTAACCATAGAAACATTGCTGAAAATATCATATTTTTGTAGCAGGTTCATTTCCGGAGCATAACTCTAAAACCAGCATATATATTTCCACGAAACTTCATAGACACATTCTTTTTATGGTCTAGTAGTACCTTTTGCTATTTTTAGGTTTTCATTTTTTGCACTTTTTCTGTTACCATGGAATCATTGCTGAAAATATCATGGTAAATGGTAAATGTTACTTTGCAAAACTCCACCCATCTTTGTGTATATAGTCTAATATAAATGTCAAGGCTGTATACCTGATTCAACAATTGCAGCCCCGCTCTACTTGAATTATACTCCATCTTTCTTTAACTCAACTTCCTTTTTCCTGTTTTTTTTTCATACCAATAAGTCTCCACAATCAAACTTACTTCAGCTTTGATATCTCCATTGGCGGAGGATCTGAATGACTATGTCCTTGTTTAAAATCTAATGTACTGTCAGCCAACTTTCTTTCACAGCTACTTATTTTATTTCATTTTTAAACAAGTTCTCAAAGATTTAAATTTGCTGGCTGAAAAACTGAATTGAAATTCCTATCAATAAATGTGATAATTCGCGGAGATAAGCTTTTGTGAAAAGTAAATCCCACATCAAGGAAAATTGATTTATAGTACATGTTACAGACCAAGTTATAATCATTGATTCTTCTCTTTATCTCCTTTTCAACCATTCATGATAGCTTTTTCAACTGCTCAAGATGCTCATGCAAACAAATGTGAGAGATTATGACAGATACAGAAAATCAACTTATTTTCATGTGTTAAATTTGTTGTTCCAGTCAATACCAGAGGAATATAGGAACGGTGTAATCACCAGCTATCGTGTAAAAGTCCATGAAATGTCACCTGGAGCCATGGAGATCACACTCTACAACACTCAACACACAGACACAAATCTTAAACTGGGCTGTAACAAAATCTACAACGTCTCCATTACGGCTGCAACCATCAAAGGGTACTCTCAACACCACTCCAGTCTCATCATCAACACCACAGGTAGGTCATACAGGTATACACCACTCCAGTCTCATCATCAACACCACAGGTAAGTCATACAGGTACACACAACTCCAGTGTCATCATCAACACACCACTCCAGTCTCATCATCAACACCACAGGTAAGTCATACAAATACACACCACTCCAGTCTTATCATCAACACTACAGGTAAATCATACAGATACACACAACTCCAGTGTCATCATCAACACACCACTCCATTCTCATCATCAACACCACAGGTAAGTCATACATGTATACACCACTCCAGTCTCATCATCAACACCACAGGTAAGTCATACCGGTACACACCACTCCAGTCTCATCATCAACACTACAGGTAAATCATACAGATACACACCACTCCAGTCTCATCATCAACACCACAGGTAAGTCATACATGTATACACCACTCCAGTCTCATCATCAACACCACAGGTAAGTCATACAGGTACACACCACTCCAGTCTCATCATCAACACCACAGGTAGGTCATACAGGTACACACCACTCCAGTCTCATCATCAACACCACAGGTATGTCATACAGGTATACACCACTCCAGTCTCATCATCAACACCACAGGTAAGTCATACAGGTATACACCACTCCAGTCTCATCATCAACACCACAGGTAAGTCATACAGGTACACACTTCTCCAGTCTCATCATCAACATTCCACTCCAGTCTCATCATCAACACCACAGGTAAGTCATACAGATACACACCACTCCAGTCTTATCATCAACACTACAGGTAAGTCATACAGATACAACAACTCCAGTCTCATCATCAACACCACAGTTAAGTCATACAGGTATACACCACTCCAGTCTCATCATCATCAACACCACAGGTAAGTCATACAGGTACACACTCTCCAGTCTCATCATCAACACCACAGGTAATCATACAGGTATACACCACTCCAGTCTCATCATCAACACCACAGGTAAGTCATACAGGTACACACTTTTCCAGATATCATCACACCATTCCAGTCTTTCATCAACACACAGGTAAGTCATACAGATACACACCACTCCAGTCTTATCATCAACACCACAGGTAAGTCATACAGGTACACACCACTCTAGTTTCATCATCAACACCACAGGTATGTAATACAGGTATACACCACTCCAGTCTCATCATCAACACCACAGGTAGGTCATACAGGTACACACCACTCTAGTTTCATCATCAACACCACAGGTATGTCATACAGGTATACACCACTCCAGTCTCATCATCAACACCACAGGTATGTCATACAGGTACACACCACTCCAGTCTCATCATCAATACGAATCCAAGAACATGACAGTGTATGACTTTGTAGATGAAACATATTTTTTAAGTCAGTTGAGATAGGATGATTGACCTCAAATTAGCATGTTATTGGGAGGTTTGAAACCTTTTTTAATTTATAGCAATTAAAACTGAGATCTACAGTAATTGTTTTATGAATTGTGTTCCTGGACTAGGTATTTCACCGCCGGTGGTAATGGTGGAGCGTAATGCCTCCCTCTACAACATATCATGGACTTTATCTGAACCTTCTAATTCTCTTGAGAACTTCACTGTGGTCTACTGCAAGCAGCTTGGCTCACAACAAGATTGTTCTGTAAGTTGCTTGACCTTTTTCAAACAATTTTCCAGCATCAATATTTAAAGAGTAATCCTGTTACATAACCATGAAGCAAAATATGACATAAATGTATTGTTCTACATTCCTTATGAAACATATAACAAGAAATATTGACAAATTTCATGACATTGTTAAGTATTTTTAAGTATATAGTTGTTGAAATTCAAAATCGCTGATCAATACGATTAAACAGGTACAACATGTACACTGTACCCATACCTGGGCCAAAGTCAAACACGTTAAACAAATGCAATACATAACCAGTAAGAATTTGAGAGATTATTTTTAGACAAGAATATGCATCTATTAATTAGGTAAATACACTACTGTAAGAGCGATTTGAGTAATTCTAGGCTAAAATGTCTTTACTACACTGACAAGAGCCAGGGTTCAGCATATAAGACATCTGACCACTATGTGTAATGGCGGACAGCAAGCGAGATTGAACATTTCACATGCATTTCACTACAGTGGGCTTTTCTGACATATCACAGTAAAAACAACTACCCGGTAATCTAATTTCTATTAGAACTGGTTTGTTTCCGAAATATGTGCAAATTTAAAGTACTCTTAGACTGAATTGCCCTTTAAAAATATGATGAATTAGATTGGAAACTCAGAAAACACATCACAGATTTAAGATATTACAACATTCTATTGACAGGGTGAACTAGAGAAAGTGGATGTGTCTAATGTCCATCACCACACGTTGTCACTGAAGTCAGACACATTGTACCTGTTTGGTGTATCGGTGGTCAGAGCTGGAGTTAACAGTGCGGCTACATTTCAAAGCTGTGTTTATGTTTTCACTGCAAGTAAGTGAATTGTTTCATAATTCTCTCTGATCAAATCAATGTTATTATACTCCCCCGCAATGACATTGAGGGGAAGAGATTATACTGGATTCAGGTTGTCCATCTGTAGTCACAATGATAGACAGACTTCTACTTTTAAACTACTGGATGGATTTTAACAAACCTTGCTGGCAATAATCCTTATGAAGTGTAGATGCATTATCTATATCAGAACATTACACCTCCATCATTTTGCCCCTTTCTTAGAATTGGTAAAACAGCTACTCCTCCTGAACAACTGAAGGAATTTCTATGATACTTGATGGCAATAATTCGTATTTGGTTAATCTAAACAAGATACCTCCACCAGAGTGATGTCCCTTTATCACAGAAGGAAAGGGTATTAGATAGCCTCCCGGACAACAGTGCTAGTCTTATTGCAGTATATTTTTGGTGTGTAATGTAAAGATGTTATCTAATCTGTCTTTGTCTTTTAATTGACAATACACAATATACAGTGGAACTTGGTTGATACGAACTCGGATAATTCGACAATCCGGCTTAATACGAAGTACTTTGCCGGTCCCCGGCCGAATTCCCTCTTTATCTTTGTTTAAAGAACTCGGATAATTCGAATTAGGAAAACTCGAAGAACTCGGATAATACGAAGTAAATTTTGGGTCCGAATGACAAAAATCACACATAAAATGTTCTTGTAACTCGAAATGAGATTTTTTGGACAACGTGTTCGCCGAAAATGCCGATTTTTCTCTCTCCAAATTTCAAAATATCTATATCGTTTTATTGTTATAATTTTGCAACTACAATCGACGATTTTGACATCTCTCTTGTTCACATCATTTTACGCCATGGAACTGGTCTATATATACTAAGTAAAGAGATCGCCAGTAGACATAATAACTCGCTTAATTCGAACACTCGGATAACTCGAAGTTTTATCTCGGTCCCTTCGAGTTCGTATTAACCGAGTTCCACTGTAGTTTACACCATTATTGCATCCTTTCAGCAAATGGTTTCCTATCTATCGATTTCTATTGAAAACGTCATTATGTTTAGCTCCATTGAATTAAAATCTTCATGGAAACTTTTCAAGATCAATTTAAATGTTTCTGTTGATATCCCTACAGCACCTAATCCACCTGAGTTCTCTGTGGATGACAGCATTAAAGACGACAGCCTACGAGTGGTGTGGGACCCTATAATGTGTAACAACCAACAGCCCTATGTGAGAAGTTTTACTATCATGTGGTGTCCAACCGACAGGAAACAGGAAAACCAGTGTAGTGGTAAGTGTATTCCTTTCTGTTTGTGGAGAATGAGTGTAGTGTGAGTATAATCCATCTGTTTGTGGAGAATGAGTGTAGTGGTACATGTACTCCAGTATGTTTGTGGAGAATGACTTCTTAGATTACTTTCCAAAATGTCTCTTTACCACTTGTCCAACACCATAAACACTTAGGTCTAAATTTCTCAAACGATGGTAGTTGGTCATATCATATTGATTGTATCGCTAAATCTGCTTATAAAAAACTAATATTACTTAAGAAATTGAAGTATACAGTGTCACGACACTCATTATCTGTACTTTATAAAACATATATACGTCCACTTTTGGAATATGCATATGCTACGCGAAATATGGATGACTTCACTTTACCAGGATGTAGAACAGAACAATTAAGGAAATCTTTTATACCCTCCTCTGTATCACAATGGAATTCACTCAGTCCTTCTATTAAGTCAACAGAATCTCTAGTAGCCTTCAAAAATAAACTAAAACACAACATCATATCTATTCCAAATTACTTAACTGCTGGAGATAGAAAATTAACAATATTACACACCAGACTATGGCATGAGAGTAGCACTCTACAATATGATCTTTTTAAAGTCAATCTTACTGATAATCCTTCTTGTCTGTCTGGTAAAATTGAGAATGCCTATCATTTCTTCTTTTCATGTCCTTTTTACCTTTTACAAAGAAATCTTTTAATGCAAAATCTTAGTAGTTTAAACCTTGTAGATTTATATCAACCTGTTTGATTTAAATGTCTTACTCTAGGGAAACCCAATCTTATCCCTTGATCAGAATATCCAAATCTTTAGTTACGTATGTAAATACATTAAAGATAAAAACCGTTTTTAATTCATTATCTTGCTTTTTTTTTTCATTTTTTTTTTTTTTGATAGACGCCTCATCTAAATTTCATTGTTTCTTTGTTAGAAATAAATATTGTGCATGAAAACCAGGTAAATCTCTTGAAGTAACGAATAAGAGTACATCGAGAAACAACCGTCAACAATCACAGTTTGTTATTTAGATTTATTTAAACAATCTATCTTTATCTATATTTCAGTACTTAGCAGTAACTAGTCTTTATTATGTATATTCTGTATGAATGTTTGATCCATAAGTTGAAAGAACTTGTGCCCAATCCTTTTTATCAAATACCAAAATGGTAAATAAAATATGTTTAAATCAATGAGTGTAGTGGTACGTATACTCCAGCGTATTTGTAGAGAACAAGTGAAGTGGTCAATATACTCCAGTGTGTTTGTGGGAAAAATGTGTAGTGTGAGTATATTCCATTCTTTTTGTGGATAATGAGTGTAGTGGTAAGTATACTCTAATCTGTTTGTTGAAAATATGTAGTGTTGTAGGTGTACTCCAATCTGTTTGTGGAGAAAGTGTGTAGTGTAAAGTGTACTTCATGTGTTTGTGGAGAATGAGTGTAGTGGTAAGTATACTCTAGTCTGTTTTTAGAGAATGAGTGAAGTGGTAATGTAATCCAGTCGCTTTGTGAAGAATGAGTGTAGTGGTAAGTATACTTATCAGTTTGTGGAGAATGAGTGTAGTGGTAAGTATGTGACCATTTCAAGCCCCAAAGATCAAACTCATCCAATCAACCAATATTGAAGTTCAAACACATTAATCAAATTAATGTTCTCTACTTACTAGACAGTTTCCTCTCATGATGTCTGAGTATCCTGTCATTATATAATGAGTTTAACCTTTGACCTGTTTGTCAATAATTGTTGTTTTACATGTGGTGCAAGTCACAGAATTGAATTTTGCTATTCCTTTAACTTTTTGTAGGTCACTCAATGTCAGTGGAGGTTTCATCCACATCCAAGAATGAGTACATCATTAGAAATTTACAGAAGGGCACACGCTACGGTGTAATGATGTTGAGTTCTTCCATAGCACAGACAAGTCGCCGAAGTGTCATGAAGTATGGTATACCAACCAATGATGGTAGGTTATAGGTTATATATACACCATCAATGGTAGACTGTAGGTTATACACACCATCAATGGTAGTCTGTAGGTTATATATACACCATCAATGGTAGACTGTGGGTTATATAAACACCATCAATGTTAGACTGTAGGTTATCTATACACCATCAATGGTAGACTGTAGGTTATATATACACCATCAATGGTAGACTGTAGGTTATATATACACCATCAATGGTAGACTGTAGGTTATATATACACCATCAATGGTAGACTGTAAGTTATATATACACCATCAATGGTAGACTGTAGGTTATATATACAACATCAATGTTAGACTGTAGGTTATCTATACACCATCAATGGTAGACTGTGGGTTATATATACACCATGAATGGTAGACTGTGGGTTATATATACAACATCAATGTTAGACTGTAGGTTATATATACAACATCAATGGTAGACTGTAAGTTATATATACACCATCAATGGTAGACTGTAGGTTATCTATACACCATCAATGGTAGACTGTAAGTTATATATACACCATCAATGGTAGACTGTAGGTTATATATACACCATCAATGGTAGACTGTAGGTTATATATACACCATCAATGGTAGACTGTAGGTTATATATACACCATCAATGGTAGTCTGTAGGTTATATATACACCATCAATGGTAGACTGTAAGTTATATATACACCATCAATGGTAGACTGTAGGTTATCTATACACCATCAATGGTAGACTGGAGGTTATATATACACCATCAATGGTAGACTGTAGGTTATATATACACCATCAATGGTAGACTGGAGGTTATATATACACCATCAATGGAAGACTGTAGGTTATATATACACCATCAATGGTAGACTGTAGGTTATATATACACCATCAATGGTAGACTGTAGGTTATATATACACCATCAATGGTAGACTGTAGGTTATATATACACCATCAATGGTAGACTGTAGGTTATATATACACCAACAATGGTAGACTGTAGGTTATATATACACCATCAATGGTAGACTGTAGGTTATATATACACCATCAATGGTAGACTGTAGGTTATATATACACCATCCTTGGTAGACTGTAGGTTATATACTCCAACAATGGTAGTTTGTAGGTTATATGTGACGGCGACTGACAAAATGGGCCCAGATGAGGAAAAATCACATTTTCATTTTTTCACATTTTTATTTACTTCATGGTGTGTAGATCACGTTTACAAAATATTAAAGCCGTAGGATAAAGCATTTAAGAGATATGCGACTTTGAATGAGGCAACATGTAGATTCATTAATGACAAAATTAGCGACGTCAAATCATCACGTCATGAACATTGACGTCATGTCACAAGGCTGCCAATGACGTTACATAAAACATTCAGGTGCATATGACTATGCTTTGGACTGGTCTTTAACACCTGTAATTTATTAAAAAAAAAAGGTAAGCTCGATCAGTGTTACATGAAACTACATCATTGTCCGTTCTATCAAAATACAAGATAATCTGTGACACGTACATGTAACAATCTAATTCTACGATGTGACGGGGTGAAACACTGCGTGCTATGTGTAACAAAATATTTTCGCGTGTGATTTAGTTTCATGGTTTGGAATTTTAAAATGTTTTCGTTGGTAGAGATATTCATGGTTCGACAATGATACCATTAATAAATCAAATGTGATATTTTTTTTTAAATATTCATGGTTCCACAGCAACCGCCAAAAGAACAACTTCACGAGGAAAATTCCATGCAATGATATTGATTTTTATGTTCGTATTTAAAAAGTCAAAGATCTGTGCATTTGATTAAAGTTTACATGTATATGCTTCCAGATTCTTTTAACTATAATGTTGGTATACGAATAGCATTAATGGAGTGACCGATGAGATACCGAAGAAGTCAAATAATATTACATTTATGCATGAACAGCTTTTAGCTACATGCACATGCATGCGTATGCGCTCATGTGCTAAGAATTGACGAAGTCCGAATAGATGATGTAAATAAAACTGTCAAAACTAAATTGAATGTGGATTAAATGATCAAATAAAAAGAGTAATGTATGAAAAATCGTATTCGGGTTAGATGAGGTTTTCAAAGTACTAGTGAATCGAGCCCGAACCTTCCGATCTCTTTGCGTTCACCCTTGGAAACCACAGTGTACATGTCTAAACATCCGTCGTGTAGGCTGATTACATTGGTAACCAGTAATATATATTTTCAATTCCCCATGTTCCTTTCCGTATGACCGAATAATGTCGTTCTATCTCATCCACAATACGGCATATAATATATACAATTATACGGATTTTTATATATATCTTGTTATATCTATACATTCAAGATCCATCTTGTTTTTGTATCAGTTGATCTTAATCTGATTATAGTGTGCTGGTTTGTTAAATGTTTTTTTTTTAAACGATATGACGTGGACAGTTCATACATGCACTCGGGATCGAGCAAAGTGGTCACAATATACATGTATAGCACTCGGGAAATGGTGGTGGGGAAGGAGGTTATTATGGTAAACAAAGGCAATTCAGTTTAATAACTGTTGTGTTTTTAGCCCACCATCATCAGATGGTGGGCTATTCAAATCGCCTTTCGTCCGTGGTCCGTCGTCCGTCCGTCCTTCCGTCCGTCCGTCCGTCCGTCCGTCCGTCCGTTAACAATTCTTGTTACCGCTATTTCTCAGAAAGTACTGAAGGGATCTTTCTCCAATTTCATATGTAGGTTTCCCTAGGAACCTAGTTGTGCATATTGCATTTTGGGACCGATCGGTCAACAAGATGGCCGACAGGCGGCCATCTTGGATTTTGATAGTTAAAGTTTGTTACCGCTATTTCTCAAAAAGTGCTGAAGGGATCTTTCTCAAATTTCATATATAGGTCCCCCTAGGGCCCTAGTTGTGCATATTGCATTTTGAGACCGATCAGTAAACAAGATGGCCGACAGGCGGCCATCTTGGATTTTGATAGTTAAAGTTTGTTACCGCTATTTCTCAAAAAGTGCTGAAGGGATCTTTCTCAAATTTCATATATAGGTCCCCCTAGGGCCCTAGTTGTGCATATTGCATTTTGAGACCGATCAGTAAACAAGATGGCCGACAGGCGGCCATCTTGGATTTTGATAGTTAAAGTTTGTTACCGCTATTTCTCAGAAAGTACTGAAGGGATCTTTCTCAAATTTCATATGAAGGTTCCCCTAGGACCCTTGTTGTGCATATTGCATTTTGGGACCGATCGGTTAACAAAATGGCCGACAGGCGGCCATCTTGGATTTTGGTAGTTAAAGTTTGTTACCACTATTTCTCAGAAAGTACTGAAGGGATCCTTCTCAAATTTCATAGTTAGGTTCCCCTAGGACCCTTGTTGTGCATATTGCATTTTGGGACGATCGGTTAACAAAATGGCCGACAGGCGGCCATCTTGGATTTTGATAGTTAAAGTTTGTTACCACTATTTCTCAGAAAGTACTGAAGGGATCCTTCTCAAATTTCATAGTTAGGGTCCCCTAGGACCCTTGTTGTGCATGTTGCATTTTGGGACGATCGGTCAACAAGATGGCCGACAGGCGGCCATCTTGGATTTTGATAGTTAAAGTTTGTTACCGCTATTTCTCAAAAAGTGCTGAAGGGATCTTTCTTAAATTTCATATATAGGTTCCCCTAGGGCCCTAGTTGTGCATATTGCATTTTGAGACCGATCAGTAAACAAGATGGCCGACAGGCGGCCATCTTGGATTTTGATAGTTAAAGTTTGTTACCGCTATTTCTCAGAAAGTACTGAAGGGATCTTTCTCAAATTTCATATACAGGTTCCCCTAGGACCCTTGTTGTGCATATTGCATTTTGGGACCGATCGGTCTACAAGATGGCCGACCGACAGCCATATTGGATTTTGATAGTTAAAGTTTGTTACCGCTATTTCTCAGAAAGTACTGAAGGGATTTTTCTCAAATTTTATATGTAGGTTCCCCTTGTATCCTAGTTGTGCATTGTACCTTTTAGGACTGATGAATAATGCCTTTCGGGACTGATCGGTAAACAAGATGGCCAACCGGCCGCTATCTTAGATTTCATTGTTGAAGTTTGTTACCACTATTTCTTAGAAAGTACTATAGCGATCTGTCTCAAATTTTATATGTCATGTGTTTGAAAAAGTTTGAAAAGCAGGGAAAAGATCCCTCTTTCCATTGTCAGACATAGATCTTTCTTTGGTGGGCGCCAAGATCCCTCTGGGATCTCTTGTTTAATCAGATCAACATTTAAAACACTAAAACGATGTATGTCTTTTACTGGGTTTTTTCTGTTAAATGTGTGTTTTAAGTCAACTATTTAGATTTCTTA